>NC_045970.1:39538410-39728410 GCF_010909765.2 Amblyraja radiata | reverse complement strand
AAGTCTACCCCACTATTCAATCTTGCTGATCTATTATTCCCCTCTCATCCCCATTCTCCTGCCTTCTCCCCATAACCCCTTGCTTGACACCCTTACTAATCAAGAATCATTAAACTAATCTCCTCAGCCCGCCCGTGATCTATATCCCACGCAAACACCAACTCATATTCCACTTTGGTAGCTGACAACCAACGGGATGAACTTTGAGTTCTCCAATCATAGGCAAGTATCCACCAACACCCCCTCCCTTTACTCCTCCTCTCTTCCCTGAGCCCCTTCACGGTGCTCACCCATTTCTCACCTACGAGTGCTGTCTGTACGGAGTTTGCATGTTTTCCCAGTGACCGTGTGGGTTTCCTCCCACACTCTAAAGACGTACAGGTTTGTAGGTGAATTGGCTTCTCTGTTTACAAGTGAGAGAGGTTGCTCTGTTTACCATGCCTGCTCTTTGGAGACCTGGACATGGTGCTGGAGCAACTCAGTGGGTCCGCGGAGGGAACGGACAGACGCCGTTTCATGTGGAATGCTCATGGAAAGGGTGTTTCCTCCTCTGGCAGCTCATTCCATACATCCACCACCCTCTGTGTAAAAAGGTTCCTCATAAATCTTTCTCTTCTCACCATTCTCGTCCTAGTGTGTAAGGAGTGGATGAGAAAGTGGGATAACATAGAACTAGTGTGAATAAGATCATGGGAGACCCCTTCCACCCCTGCAACGGACTGTTCCAGCTGCTACGGTCAGGCAAACGCCTCCGTTGCCATGCGGTGAAAACGGAGAGGTTGAAAAGAAGCTTCTTCCCAGAGGCCATTAGGACTGTAAACTCCTATCTCACCAGGAACTAACTTTACTGAACCACTCTACTGCTTTTTTTTTTTTAATTGCTGTTTTTTCCCCCATTTCCTTCCGCCCACAATATTTAATATGAAAAAGAATATGTGATTCTGTTGCATTCTGTTTGCAGTTTGTTTGTCTTTTTGCACAAAGTCCGCGAGCATTGCCACTTTTCATTTCACTGCACATCTCGTATGTGTATGTGACGAATAAACTTGACTTGACTTGAATGGGTGATCGTTGGTCAGCACGGACTCAATGGGCCGAAGGGAGTCTGTTTCTTTGCTGTATCTCTATACTCAACTAAACTTACCACTGACTGCCCCAACACTGATTGCTCTATCAACGAGCCTCCAACAGCCCTGCCCAAGTCCACACTACATTGCAGGGATTTGTGGATTTAGCCCAGTCCATCACACGGACCGGACTCCCGACCATCGACTCCAGTTACACTTCACTCTTCCCCAAGAAAGCAGCCGACATAATCAAATACTTGTCCCACCCCGTTCACTCCTTCTTCTCCCCTCTCCCATCCTGCAGGAGGCACAGAAGCTTGAAGGCACGCTCTAAAACAGACTCAGGGACAGCTTCTTCCCCTCTGGTATCAGGCTTCTGAACAGTCCTTCCATAAGCTAGGGTACTGTCTGATTCACCTCTACCCCATTGCTGATATTGGACCTTGTCTCTGGAACTGATGCGCTACAATGCTGAGAACTATATTCTGCACTCTGTGAATTCCCCTGTGATCTATCTATTGTACTTGAGTTTGACTTAATTGCATTCATGTATAGTATTATTTGATTTGATTGGATAGCATGCAAGTAAAAGCTTTTCACCGTACCTCGGTAACCCTAAACCACAAACTAAACCCTTCCTATCCATAACTCTGTCCAAATGTATTTTAAAAATTGTAATTGTTTCCGCTTCAATAACTTCCTCTGGCAGCTCATTCCAGATGGTGGAATAAAACTGCTGAAAGTTACAACTTTACCAGGCTAATATGTTCTACAGAGATACACGGCAAGGAAACTGGCCCACCGAGTCCATACTGATCATCCACCACCCATTCACACTCGTCCCGTTTCGTAGACTTTTACCTTTAGGCTTTAAAGATACAGTGAGGAAACAGGCCCTTTGGCCCACCGAGTCCACACCAACCAGCGATCACCCCGTACACTAGCACTATCCTACACACCAGGGACAATTTACAATTTTACTGAAGCCAACAGACCTGCAAACATATACTCTGAGGATAGATACAAAGTGCTGGATTAACTCAGCGGGTCAGGCAGCATCTCTGGGGAAAGCAAATAGGTGACGTTTCTGGTCGGAACCCTTCTTCAGACTGAGAGTCAGGGGAGAGGGAAACTAGAGGTACAGACCAAATCAGAGCCGGCGGCCATGGCCAAGGAGCCCACAATGGTCCATTGTTGGCTGTGGAGGAGGTGATATAGGAACAATAAAACCAGCAGGATGACTAGGGTGGGGGAGAGATGGACAGAGAGGGAAAGCAAGGGCTATTTGAAATTAGATATCGATATTCATACCGCTGGGTTGCAAGCTGCCCAGACAGAATATGAGGTGATGTTTCTCCAATTTGCGTTTGGCCTCACTCTCACAATGGAGGAGGCTCAGGACAGAAAGGCCAGTGTGGGATTGGGAGGGGGAGTTAAAATGTTTAGCAACCGGGAGATTGAATGGACCAAGGCCAACTAGGCGTGAGTGTTCAGCGACACGATCGCTCGGTCTACGCTTAGTCCCTTGAACCTCCCAACACCCATAGTCAGGATCGAACCCGGGTCTCTGGCGCTGTAAGGCGGCAACTCTGCCGCTGCGCCACTCTGCTGCCTTCAGGGAACCGTGGCATCATGCAGTGACCACAGGGCACTTCCTCGCACTGCCCTGTTTGTTGGGAAACCGCAGGAACCTTTAAATAGAAAATAAACATTAGTTTTCTCTTCCCTTGCCTCAGTGACGTAGGCGGTGGTTATATCACGGGACTAACAACCAGGGCTTAGAATCAACGACCTACAGACATTGCATTTAAATCCCATTTAAATTCTAATTCAAGCAATTAAGTAACTATCAAGATTTTTCTTTCAAATACCAGCCTCAGTAACAGTGCCCAATTATCATCAACACCGGGACTGGGACAATCTCATTCTTACCTGGTGCAGCTTAACGGGCCTGGTCATGCAATGACAATAAATGAATACACAATATATTATCAGTTATTCCAGGTAAACCAGACTAAGGCAGAACACTTTCTAAACTTCTGAAACTTACCGAATAGTGAAAGGCCTGGGTAGAGTGGATGTGGAGAGGATGTTTCAACTGGTGGAAGAGCCTAGGACTAGAGAGCACAGCCACAGAACTAAAGGATTTACCATTAGAATGGAGATTTAGTTTAGTTTAGAGATACATGAGGAGAAATTTATTTAGGCAGACACAAAATGCTGGAGTAACTCAGCGGGTGAGGCAGCATCTCTGGAGAGAAGGAATGGGCGACGTTTTGGGTCGAGACCCTAAAGCCAGACTGAAAATTTCTTTAGTCAGAATGAATCTGTGGAATTCATTGCAACAGACGGTGGTGGAGGACAAGTCATTGGGTATTTTTAAAGTGACAGGTTCTTGATTAGTAAGGGTGCCAAAGGTTACGGAGAGAAGGCAGGAGAATGGGGTTGAGAGGGAAAGGCATGATTGAATGACAGTGCAGACTTGATGGGCCGAATGGCCTAATTCTGCTCCTATAACATGAACTTTCATAGTGCAGAGTCCATGTTCGATCTTAGCTGAGGTAGGGTTGAGGTTGGTATTGTTCAGTGTTCGACAGTCTGGTAGAAGCTGTTCTTGAACCTGGAGGTCAGGGTTTTTATGCTCCTGTACCTTCTACCTGATGGTAGCAGCGAGATGAGAGCGTGGCCGGGGTGGTGTGGGACTTTGATGATGCTGGCTGATGGTGAGAGTAAGAAATGCTGCTGTTGAATTAGCGATTTAAAAGAGTCGATCGATTGTAACGAGTGATAGCAGATCGACTTCTGGGACCAGCGAGCAGTGTGTCGCCTGGCTTGGCAGCCATCTTGACATCCAATAATCCAGGCATCATTCTGGTGAAAGCCTCCACATCACACATAATGGGGTGACCAGAACTGCACGCAATACTCCAAATAAGGCCTGCAAACACTAACATTTCCATTGGCATCCACGTCCCCTGAGAGAAATCTGTGGAATTTTGTTTAGATTCCGTTTACATCACAGTGTATGTGTCAGTGGGTTACCGGCTGTGTTGAGTCAGTAATTCATTCCATGTCCCACCCTGAACTTTCAGCTCCCGAGGGAATGCTGCAGGGGCAATGTATTCACTCAGAGGGTAGTCCATTATCAGGAGTGAGCTGCCAGAGGAAACTCTAGCAGCAGATACAATTTATGACATTTAAAAGACATGTGGACACATGTATGAATAGGAAGGGGAGTGATATGGGCCGAATGACAGCCTTTCCCACAGTGTGGAGCTCCCTCAGAACAAGGAGGGAAGAGACAAAGACTTAAGATTTTTGCCTTCCATCACAGTGAGGAGGTGCCTGGTGAACTCACTGTGGTGGATGTTAAATTTGTGTTTATTGTGTGTTTTGTTATTTTATTATATGTATGACTGCAAGGTAACAACATTTCGTTCAGACCGAAAGGTCTGAATGACAATAAATTTTCCAAGACAGCCCCCCTCCCACCCCCTCACCATCTGCATGGAGCCGTTCCTGCGTCTACTTCGGAGGAGGTTGACCACATGGTTCTATGTGAGCCCGACATGGAGGTGGTCCTCTCGGCCTACGTGCTCCTCGTGGTCACCGACCCAGTCGACCTGCAGAGGATGCGCGAGTGCCAACGAGTCTTCATTACCGCCTCCTCGGCCAGGATCAACTGGGGGAAATGTTCTGGACTCTTGCTGGGTCCCTGGCAGGTGGACTCCCTCCCAGTGGAGATGAGGTATTTCACGTGGAGCACCACGCACCTCCTCTACCTGGGAGTCTACCTGAGTCCCGCTGCGGAGACCTGGCCGGCAAACTGGCAGGAGCTGGAGACGAAAGTCGTTTCCCGGCTAGGGCTCTGGTCTGGTCTCTTATTCACTCAGAGGGTGGTGGGTATATGGAACGAGCTGCCTGAGGAGGTAGTTGAAGCAGGTACAATAACAGCATTTAAAAGACACTTGGAGAGGTACATGGATGGGAGAGGTTTAAGAGAGAGATATGGGTCAAACACGAGCTGGTGGGGCTGGTGTAGATGGGGCATCTTGGTCGGCATTGGGCTGAACAGCCTGTTTCCATACTTTGTGACTATGAGTCCATGAGATCATAGGTTTAAGGTGAGAGTTGTAACCTTTTCACTCAGAGGGTGCCTAGAACGCGCTGCCAGGGGTGGTGGTGGAGGCAGATACGATCGTGGCGCTGAAGGGACATTCGGATAGACACATGGATATCCTGAGAATGGAGGGATGTGGAGCATGTACAGGCAGAGGAGATTAGTTTAAGTTGGCATTGTGTTTGGCACAGACATTGTGGGCTGAAGGGCCTGTTCCTGTGCTGTACTGTTCTATGTTCTTTGATCAGGACACCGTTGAAAGCATTGGATGCAACAAAGGCTCTAGGAGATGTCAACCTGCTCGCTGCAGTACTGAAGACCTGCCCTTCAGAGCCAGCCACAACTCAATGATTCAATGGTCAATGATCCAATGGTCAATGGTACGATGATGCATTAATTCAATGATTCAATGGTTCAACAGTGTAATGCTCAATTGTTCAATGTTTAATGGTTCAATGATGCGATGGTTCATGTGCTCAAAGGTGCAAACACTTGTTCAATGGTCCAATGGTATCAATCAAAGATCCTATAGCGGAGTATGGATGGTACTTTATTGACACATGTACCTCGGTACAGTGAAAATCCTTTTTTTTGCATACAGTTCAGTAAACATCTTACTATGCATAGGCACAATCATACTTAAGTACAAGAGTGCAGGAAGGATAGATTACAGAAGTGTCGAACTTGTGTAAGGACTCTGTAAGGTCAATTGTGTAAGGTCAATTTCCGGTGCCATCTTGTACACTTAAAGTTCAGAGTTGTTATAAAACAAATGTAGACAGAGTCTTGACTTGGCCATAAAGGCCTGTTGTCCTAGCGACGGCACTGGGCCAGAGTCGCCAGGTGATGTTGTCCATGTCCTCCATCGCCTGAGGTCAGGATCGAACCCGGGTCTCTGGCATCGTGAGGGAGCAACTCTACCGCTGCGCCACTGTGCCGCCCACAACTTCAAGTTCACATTTTGTTGTCTCTGTACCAATTGGTACAGCGAGGTTTGGGTCGCCACACAGCCATGCAAATAAAAATAACATAACACTTAGATAGAATTTAACATGAGCATAGCCACACAGCGGAATCAACCTTTCCCACTGTGAGGGAAGGCAATAAAAGTTCAGTCATCTGCCTCTATGTTCACCCGTGGTCGGGGCCCATTGCATCCAGCCCAGATTACAATCTAAACTCATGCATGAATCTATGAGGTCGTACAATGGGGAAGGAAAGAGATGCAGCATATAGTGTTACCACAACAGAGTATGTCTAGACACCAAGAACGGGTGCAGAGGTTTCACAGTTGTCTTTTTGTACACATTTTTTATCCCAAGAAAGCTCATTTTTGAATTATAAAAAAAAGACTGGGCTGGTGGGAGATGGTGGAGAAATGTGTGAACACGTGGGTTAGGGGTGAGGGTGGGGGAAAGAGGCGACATTGTTCTCTCCCTCTCTCTACCTCGCCCCCTTCCGTCTATCTCCTTCTCCATCTCCCTATATCTCTCTCCCTCTCACACATCCCATACATACACACACCCCTACACACACACACACACACACCCCTACACACATACACACACACCCTCCTTTACACAAATCACACACCGACATACACACCCCTGCACACACACGCCTACGCACACACACCCTACAGACACGCACACCCCTACACACACCTACACAATTGTCACCCTGACACTACACCCGCTGTGCACACGTGCCCACAGTGAATGCTCACACTCTCCCCGTGTTCACACTCTCACCTTGACTGAGAACTCACCCCTTCTCCTGCCCACCCGACCCCAAAGGTCGCCTCTCCCCATCCATGTTCTCCACAGATACTGCCCGGCCCGCTGAGTTACTCCAGCACTCTGTGTCTCATCCCCTCTCCCACTGAACCTCTTCACAACTCTCTCTCTCTCTCTCTCACACACACACACACACACATTGAATAGTTTCCTCTTAATTTAGTTGCTCCGGGAGTAAGGGGAGGGAGGGGGTGCAGAGAGAGAGAGAGAGAGAGGGGAGGGTGGAGTATCACGGGGCGGCTATATAAACTCAGGGCTCGACCTGACTGCGAGCAGTGAGTGTGAGTCGCTGTGTGACAGATCTCTCCCGGCATCTAAACCATCTCTCTGATTCTGCTCGCTGATTCTCTCGGGTCAACTTCACGTAAGTACCGTTAGCGTCCCAGCTCGCTTGCAAAAGTCTTTGTACAGACGCGGTCTGCATCAGTTTAGACTGCGGACTATGCGAGCCTTTGTCTCTAAACCTGGCCTGGCCACCGTCTCCCCCTCGCTGTCCCGGGAGAAGATTTGAAACATTTACACGACTTTGCAAACTTTTCTCGCAGCTTAGTTATTACCCGGTGAGTTCCGACTTCACTGTTCGCTCTCTCTGTGTGTGTGTGTGTGTGTGTGTGTGTGTGTGTGTGTGTGTGTGTGTGTGAGAGAGTGTGAGTGAGTGTGTGTGTGTGTGTGTGAGTGTGAGTGTGTGAGTGTGTGTGAGTGTGAGTGTGTGAGTGAGAGTGTGAGAGTGAGAGTGTGAGAGTGAGAGTGTGAGAGTGTGAGAGTGTGAGAGTGTGAGTGTGTGAGTGTGTGACCGCTACTCTTACAAAGCACCCTCTCTTTCTCCAATCATTCCCACTCCGTTCCCCCTCTCTCCTCCACACACTCACTCCTTTCACATCTCCCCCCCCCCCCCCCCCATTTCTTCGCTCTCTCTCCACATTCACTCTCTCGCCCTTCTCTCCTTTTCACGTTCGCTCTTTCTCCCCTATCTCTTTATCTCTCCCCGATATCCACGGACATTTCTTCCCTGTTTCTCTCCTATTCTGTCCTCCATTCATACATCCTTTCCCCTCCCCTCTCCCTCTCTACATTCACTTCTTCTCCCGTCTCTCCCTTTCACGTTCATTCTTTCCTCCTATATCGTTATCTCCCTCCCTTTTCCACGGGAATTTCTTCCCCCGCTTCTCTCCTTTCTTTCTTTCTTTCTTTCTCTCTCCCTCTCTCTTTTTCTCCCATTGCTCTGTCCAAACTCCCCCTGTTGTCTGTGACAGAATCTCGGGAGAACCCCTCTCCCCTCCCCTCCTGTGCCCCCAGTTCATCCCTCGCTGCCGTGGGTCTGTCGAGAGAACGCTCGCTCCCCACCCCTTCACTACCGCCTGAACAAGTTCCCGCACCAGCCCAGACCCCTCTCTCTCATCCTTGGACCTCGGGGACAACTTCACTTGAACCGAGGTATAGTGATCCCTCCGAGGGTCACCGAGCTCTACTGACCCTTCGGCCCACCTTGTCCATGCCGACCAAGTTGGCATTCTGGGCTAGTCCCACTTGCCTGCATTTGGCCCATTTCCCTCAAAACCTTGTTTCTCCACATATCTGTCCAAATGTATTTAAACAATCCTAATTGTATCCGCTTCTGTAGCTCCCTCTGGCAACTTGTTGCAGATACGTGCCACCCTCCGAGTGAAACAGTTGCCCCTGAAGTTCCTCTTAAATCTCTCCCCTCTTGTCTTAAGCCTGTGTCCTCTAGTTTTAGAATCCTCTACCTTGGGGAAAAGACTGTGAGCATTCACTTTATCCATGCAGCGTGGCGCCTCAGACCCGGGTTCGATCCTGACTACGTGCAGTCTGTACGGAGTTTAAACGCTCGCCCAGTGATAGCTTGGGTTTCCTCTAGGGTGCTCCGGTTTCCTCCCACATCCCAAAGATGTACAGGTTTGTAGGTTATTTGCCTCTAGTGCGTAGAATGGAACCAGACTTTAGAGACAGCGCAGATACAGGCGCTTCGGCCCATCGAGTCCGTGCCGACCAGCGATCACCCCGTACACTGGCACTATCCTGCACACGAGGGACAATTTACAATTTTACTGAAGCCAATTAACCTACAAACCTGCACGTCTTTGGAGTGTGGGAGGAAACCGGAGCACCCGGAGAAAACCCACGCGGTCACAGGGAGGAACGGACAAACTCCGCACAGACAGCACCCGTAGTCAGGATCAAGAGCGGGTCTCCGGTGCTGTGATGCGGCAACTACCGCTGCGCCACTGAGCCGCCCGCTAATGAGCCGGTGATCGATGGTCGGCACGGACTCGGTGGGCCGAACGGCCTGTTTCCATGCTGTATCTCTACATCAAGTGAGGCATCGACATGCTGGGGCAATGTTGCCGGGCTGCTGCTGCAGGGAATGCCTGGTCACAGGGAGGCTGTAGATTTGTGCCAAGCAGTGGGGCACTGATGCCCAGCTAATGGTCCTGCCTTTGAGGAATATCCTTCGAGAGCTGGCGCGGTGCCGACCAGACTCTGACAGGGTTTGCGCATTTGCTTGTGGCATTCCTAAAAAGGTGCTGTTGTGGGAAATTAATTAAACATCTTTAACCGAGAATGAATCCGCCCTCAGACTTAACCCACTGTCCCTTGTGCAGGAAGTAAACAAACCTTTCTGAGTGATAAACGAGGAACTGCAGGTGCTGGTTTACAAAAGAAAAAGACACCAAGTGCTGGAGAAACTCAGCGGGCCAGGCAGCATCTCTGGAGAATATGAAAGAAGGGTTCTGACCCGAAACGTCACCAATCCAAGTTCACAAATCATGGGAGTAGAAGTAGGCCATTCGGCCCGTCGAGTCTACTCCGCAGTTCAATCATGGCTGATCTCTGCATCCTAATCCCATTTTCCTGCCTTCTCCCCATAACCCCTGACACCCGTTCTAATCAAGAATTTGTCTATCTCTGCCTTAAAAATATCCATGTTATTGTCCTAGTCGTACAGTGTGGCACAACTTGCCGACTCCGACCAACATGTCCCATCTACACTAGTCCCAACTGTCTGTGTTTGGCCTATATCTCTCCAAAACTGTCCTATCCATGTACCTGCCTAAATGTTTCTTAAACCTGCCTCAACTACCTCCTCCGGTAGCTCGTTCCATACACCTACCACCCTTTGTGTAAAAAAAAAGTTAACCATCAGGTTCCTATTAAATCTTCCCCCCCCCCCCCCCCCCACCTTAAGCCTATGTCCTTTGGTTCTCGATTCCTCCACTCTGGGTAAGAGACTTTGTGCATTTCTGAAGTCTGAAGAAGGGTTTTGGCCCGAAACTTTGCCTATTTCCTTCGCTCCATTGATGCTGCTGCACCCGCTGAGTTTCTCCAGCATTTTTGTGTACCTTCGATTTTCCAGCATCTGCAGTTCCTTCTTAAACACATTGTGCATTTATCTGATCTATTCCTCTCATGATTTTATATACCTCTATTATAGACAGACAATAGGTGCAGGAGTAGGCCATTCGGCCCGAGCCAACACCGCCATTCAATGTGATCATGGCTGATCATCCCCAATCAGTCCCCTGTTCCTGCCTTCTCTCCATATCCCCTGACTCCGCTATCTTTAAGAGCCCTGTCTAGCTCTCCCTTGAAAGTATCCAGAGAACCGGCCTCCATCGCCCTCTGAGGCAGAGAATTCCACACTCACAACTCTCTAGATAGCATACCTCTAGATTCAGGGACAGTTTCTTCCCAGCTGTTATCAGGCAACTGAATCATCCTACCACAACCAGACAGCAGTGCTGAACTACTATCTACTTCATCGGTGACCCTTGAACTATCCTTGATCGCACTTAGTTGGTTTTACCTTGCACTAAACATTATTACTTTATCGTGTATCTGCACACTGTAATGGCTCGATTGTAATCATGTCAGCAACAAAAGCTTTTCACCGTACCCCGGTACACGTGGCAATAAACTAAACTGAACTGAACTGAACATTTAAGATATCTATTGAATTCCGTCTAGAATGTTCATCCCCTACAATGTCCTCTGCGTTAGAGGTTTACAAGAACTCTTTGTATGAAGAATTTCTCCATCTTACTCTGCAATAACTTCCCATTTCCTGTAACTCCAGCTGTAATTCTGAATTCCAAGTAGAATCTTTTAGTTTTCATTTAGTTTTAGAGATACAGTCCCTTCGGCCCACCGAGTCTGCACCGACCAGCGATCCCCGCATATTAACGCCATCCTACACACACTAGGGACAATTTACACTTATACCAAGTCAATTAACCAACATACCTGTACATCTTTGGAGTGTGGGAGGAAAGCGACGATCTCAGAGAAAACCCACACGGTCAGGGGGAGATCGTACAAACTCCGTACAGACAGCACCCGTAAATGGGATTGAACCCGGCTCTACGGCACTGTAAGCACGGTAAGGCAGCAACTCTACCACTGTGCCACCCTAGTGATTAAAAAGGCAGATACTAGTAGATAATAATAATAATAATAATACATTTTATTTATGGGCGCCTTTCAAGAGTCTCAAGGACACCTTACAAAAATTTTGCAGGTAGAGGAAAAACATGTAAGGGGAAATAAATAAATAGTAGAGACATGACTAGTACACAAAGTAAAGACAGAATTCAATACAAAACACAAAAATAAGGCAATTATTGCACAGATGAAAAGGGAGGGGGACGTGGGGCTAAGGATAGGCAGAGGTGAAGAGATGGGTCTTGAGGCGGGACTGGAAGATGGTGAGGGACGGAATTGCGGATCAGTTGGGAATTGCGGATCAGTTCCAGAGCCTGGGAGCTGCCCTGGAGAAGGCTCTGTCCCCAAAACTGCGGAGATAGACACAAAACGTTATAAGAGCACCCCTCATCCTCCTGCGCTCCAAGGAATTTGGATCTCAATAGATGCTGCCTGACCTACTGAGTTACTCTGTGGGTGGCACAGTGGCGTAGTGGCAGAGCTACTGCCCTACAGCACCAGAGACCCGGGTTTGATTCTGACTACGGGTGCTTGTCTGTACGGAGTTTGTACATTCTACCCGGGACCTGCGTGGGTTTTCTCCGAGATCTTCGGTTTCCTCCCACACTCCAAAGACGTAGAGGTTTGTAGGTTAATTGGCTTGCTATAAAATGTCAAATTGTCCCTAGTGTGTGTAGGGTAGTGTTAATGGGATCGCTGGTCGGCGTGGACTCGGTGGGTGGGTGGGCACTGTAGCTCTAAACCAAACGAAACCTACTCCAGCACTCTGTGTCAATACCTTTTGGATTGTCACGTGCTGAACGCAATGTATTCTGAAGAAGGAAATTATTCCAATGTTGATTAATTGTCTAAAGGCTTGTCACGAAAGCCTGGGCTATGGGGAGAGGTTGGGTAGGCTAGGACTTTATTTTTTGGAGCGCAGGAGGCTGAAGAGTGATCTTATAGAGGTGGATAAAATTATGAGGGGAATAGACAGGGTGAATGCACAGAGCCTTTGACCCAGAGTAGGGGAATCAATAACCAGAGGATCGAGGTTTAAGGTGAGGCGGGGGGGGGGGGGGGGGGGGGGGGGGGGAGGGGAAGATTTAATAGGAGTAGGGGCAACTATTTCACTAGGCGGTTGGTGGGTGCATGAAATGAGTTGCAAGAGGATCGTAACAACCTTTAAAAGATACTAGGGCAAGGGATCTAGGAGAGGACATCTTATAGAAACATATAAAATTCTTATGGGATTGGATAGGCTAGATGCAGGAAAAATGTCCCCCATGTTGGGGGAGTCCAGAACCAGGGATCACAGTTTAAGAATAAGTGGTAGGCCATTTAGGACTGAGATGAGGAAAAAGTTTTCGCCCAGAGAGTTGTGAATCTGTGGAATTCTCTGCCACAGAAGGCAGTGGAGGCCAATTCACTGGATGTATTCAAGGGAGCGTTAGATTTAGCTCTTGGGGCTAACAGAATCAATGGGGGAAAAGCAGGAACGGGGAACTGATCAGCTGTAATGATCAGCTATAATCATATTGCCTCAAAGGGCCGAATGGTCTACTCCGGCACCTATTTTCTATGTTTCTATGACGAGGTACATGAATAGGAAATGGTTAGATTGATAAGGGGCCAGACGCGGGCAAGTGGGACTAGCTTAGATGCGGCATCTAGGTTGGTATGGATGAGTTGGGCCGAAGGGTCCGTTGCTGGAATGTTTCACAATGACGAGTCTAACTGAGTTTTAGATTCTGCAGTCAGTCATTTGCGACACAGCAGGCCAGACATTTGACTCATTGTCTCCAGGCTAAAGAACTATTGTTTATTTTTGCTATCCAGCTCTCAGCCATAGATTTATAGACTGACATAGAATGGAAACAGGCTGGTTGGCTTATTATTGTCGTGTGTGCAGTGAAAACCTTGTTTGAGAACCTCCATTTAGATCATTATTGTGTACAATTAAAGCCACACACTGGTGAATCTGTGGAATTCATTGCCACAGACGGCTGTGGAGGCCGTCAATGGATATTTTTAAGGTAGAGATTGACAGATTCTTGATTAGTACGGGTGTCAGGGGTTACGGGGAGAAGGCAGGAGCATGGGGTTGAGAGGGAACGATCGACCAGCCATGATAGAATGGCGGAGCAGACTCGATGGGCCGAATGGCCTAATTCTGCTCCTGGAATTTATGTATACGCAACCACAACAGGTAGTGCAAAGGGAAAAATACAAGAGTGCAGAATATAGTGCGCAGGGGAGACCTGAGAGAATTACATTACATTATGAGGCGAATGGATAGATGGGGGAGATGGTCAGAGCCTTTATCCTAGGGTGTGAATATCAAAGATGAGACAGTACAGGAAGGGACACAGTCTAATGGAGTTGTGCAGTGAGTGTGGTGAGTTGCTGGAACGTGCTGCCGAGGGTGATGGTGAGGGCAGGTACGGTAGTGGAGTTTATGAGGCTTTGAGGTAGTCACACTGATATGCAGGGAATGGTGGGATAGGCATCACATACAGACAAAGGAGATGAGTTTAACTTGGCATCATGTTGGGCACATACACTGCGGGCCGAAGGGCCTGTTCCCGTCATGTATGGCCCCATGACTAACACCACCGAACATAGAACATAGTACAAACAGTACAGCACAGGGACAGGCCCTTCAGCCCACAATGTCTGTGCTGTACATGATGCCACGTTAAATTAATCTCCGCTGCCTGCACATGATCCATATTCCTCCATTCCCTGCATATCCACGTGCCTATATAAAAGCCTCTTAAACACCATTGTTGTATCGGCCTCCACCACCACCACCACCACTGGCAGCGGGTTCCAGAGATGCTGCCTGACACGCACTCCAGTACTTCGTATATTTTTCTGTAAACTAGCACCTGCAGTTCTTTAAGCCTTCGACATAAACATTAGACATACAGCGTGGAAACATGCCCTTCGGCCCACCGAGTCCGTGCTGACCAGCAATCGCCCCTGTACGCTAGCACTAGGGACAATTTTACAATTTACAAAAGCCAACTGACCTCCGAACCTGCACGTCTTTGGGACGTGGGAGGAAACCGGAGCACCCAGAGAAAACCCACACGGTCATGGAGAGAATGTACAAACTCCGTATAGGCAGCACACGTAGTCGGGATCGAACCTGGGTCTATGGTGCTGTAAGGCAGCAACTCTACTGCTGTGCCACCGTGCACCAACATGGATTGGTGATGTTACTCTAGTCTGAAGAAGGGTCTTGTCCCCAAAACGTCGCCTGCTGCCTGACCCGCTGAATTACTCTGTTTTTATCTGTAACCCAACGTCTGATGTTCCTCGTCTCCTCCGTCACGTTGAGCAAGTTAGATATAGCTCTCGGGGCTAACGGAATCAAGGGATATGGGAGAAAAAGCAGGAACAGGGTAATAATAATAATAATAATAAATTTTATTTAATGGGCGCCTTTCAGACATCTCAAGGACACCTTACATAGTAATCGGAATAAAAACATATAATCGGAATATAACAAGTAATAAAGACATCACAGAGACACAAATTAAAAACAGAATTCAATCCAAAAACAGAAAATCAAAAACACAGTGTGAAGAGAGAGCAGCGGCAGCCAAAGCGCGCCAGCGTCCACTCTCTCTTCACGGCAGCCATCTTGGACACAGACCTACAGGACTACAATTAGACAAAAAAAAATCATCCCCCCACAGTGTATAGCACTGTCGGAGGAAGGCAGCGGGTCGAAGGGCCCAATGGGTCCTACTCCAGGACCGGCTTTCTATGTTTCTATGTCCTGTAGTCCGCTGACGTTGGCAGCTTCTGCCGTTGCAGGTGGGGAACGACTGGCCGAGATGCAGGTGCTGCTGCTGCGTCTGGCTGCCACGCTGCTCCTGTGCAGCTGGCCGGTGCCCTGCCGCGGCACGGCGGCGCCAGGGACGGATGCCGGGGCGGTGATGATACGGCTGGCCGGGGAGAAGAGGACGCACCACGAGGGGAGGGTGGAGATCTTCTACCAGGGGGCCTGGGGCACCGTGTGCGACGACGACTTCAACATCCACAGCGCCACCGTCATCTGCAAGCAACTGGGCTACGAGGGCGCGTTAAACTGGGCGCACAGCGCCAAGTACGGGCAGGGGACTGGTAAGTGTGGGCATCGTACGGGCAGGGGACAGGTAACGCTGTGGGCATCGTATGGGCAGGAGACAGGTAACGCTGTGGGTATCGTATGGGCAGGAGACAGGTAACGCTGTGGGTCTCACAGGTAACACTGGGCATTGTATGGGCAAAGGGGGAAGCCTCTCCAGACCATCACTGCAAGTAGGGGATGGAGTGTGGATGGTGAGGTGGAGGGGAAGCTATGGGGAGAGTGAACTGGAAGGGCTGGTGGGGGGAGGGGGGTGATGGGGATAGAGGGTGAATGGGAATGAGCGGGGAGGGGAGTGGATGTGGAGGGGATGTAGGGGCCAGGGAGTGATGGTCATAGAGTTAACAAGTCATAGAGTCATAAAGTACGAAAACAGGCCCTTCGGCCCGTCTCGTTTATGCTGACCAAGAGGATAAGTAGGAATTATTGATGCTGGTTTACTCTGAAGGTAGACACCAAGTGTTGGAGTAACTCAGTGGTCCAGGCAACATCTCTGGAGAACATGGATGGGTGAGGTTTCGGGTCGGGGCCCTTCTTCAGACTCGTGTCTATGCCGACCAAAATGTAGAACCATGACAAATGTGTGGCTGAAGTCCATCCAGCCAACATCTACAGCTTTGCCCTCATCAACCTTTGTGGTTCCCTCTTCAAAAAAACTCAATTAGATCTGTAAATATGTAAATGCTGGAATCTTGGACAAAAAAGCAAACGGCTGGTGCAATTGGAAGAGAGGGTCGGTCAGCATCCGTGGTGGAGGAAGCATTGTCTGTCAATTTCCCTCCACAGATGCTGCCCGACCCGCTGAGTTCCTCCAGCACTTTGCGTTTTGCTTGACCTCCAATGAACCTGACAAATCCACACCATATAAGGTGGAGGAATGCTAAGGTTTACAGCTCTTTGAGTAATGCAACTTTTCCTTATCACAGTTCAGTTCATTATCTACAGACGTGGGCCCCAAGTCACTCCGAACCTGCCTCTTCAAGCCCAGCTTTGCTCACCTCTTTCCAGCGCTGGGGAGCTTAAGCTGGTTCTCACAGCTCGTAGCACAACCAACCTCTCTGGTCAATCTCTGCTAAACCCACTACAATGCATGCCCCCAAATTTGCTCAGGTCTCCACTCAGCCACAGGTAATTCATAAGGTCATCAGTGACAGCAGCAGAATGAGGCCATTCGGCCCATCGTCTACTCCGCCATTCAATCATGGCTGATCTATCTCGCCTTCCTAACCCCATTCTCCTGCCTTCTCCCCATAACCCCTGACACCCTGTACAAATCAAGAATCTATCTATCTTGGCCTTAAAAATATCCATTGACGGGCTCCACAGGCAAAGAATTTCACAGATTCACTGACTAAAGAGATTCCTCCATCTCCTTCCGAAAGGAATGTCCTTTATTTCTGAGGTTGTGCTCTCTGGTCCTAGACTCGCTCACTCACGGAGATATCCTCTCCACATCCACTCTATCCAGGCCTCACCAGGACACCCGTGAAGAAAGTTCCTGAGCCGAAACGTCACCTATCCATGAGAAAGATGGGGCCCAAGCCCAGACAACACTCTGCGTGATGGACCCAGATCGGCAATCACTCATTATAAACGCTCCACTCCATCCGTACACTGTGGACGGCTCGTGTAATCGTGTATAGTCTTTCCGCTGACTGGTTAGCGTGCAACAAAAAGGCTTTTCACTCTACCTCGATGAACATGACCACAGACCAAACTAAAACTAAAGCCATGTTCTCCGGAGATGCTGCCTGACCCACTGAGTTTAGTTTTTTAGTTTATAGAAACAGCGTGGAAACAGGCCCTTCGGCCCATCGGGTCCGCGCCGACCAACGATCCCTGCACATTAACACTATCCTACACCCACTAGGGACAATTTTTACATTTACCAAGCCAATTGACTTACAAACCTGTACGTCTTTGGAATGTGGGAGGAAACCGAAGATCTCGGAGGAAACCCACGCAGGTCACGGGGAGAACGTGCAAACTCCGTACAGACAGCATCCGTAATTGGGATTGAACCCGGGTCTCCGGTGCTACATCCACTGTAAGGGAGCAGCTCTAACGCTGAGCCACCGCGACTGCCCTTACTCCAGCACACAGAGGCATTTCTTCTCATCCCTACCATACACAGCTCTGCGGTGCAGCGGGTAGAGCTGCTGCCTCACAGTGCCGGGGACCTGTCTACAGACATTGTCACTGTCATATATACACCGTAGCATGTGGCTCCCTAGTGCAGTCGCAGACCTGAGTCTGATTCAACTCTTCAGAGCCTGGCTAGTCCACCTGCCTGGGGTGTGAAGGATCTGGTCAGAATGTCCTCTTCATTGGTTTGATCACTGGTGATCTTTTAGTTTAGTTTATTGTCACGTGTACCGAGGTACATTGAAAAGCTTTTTTGTTGCCTGCTAACCAGTCAGCGGAAAGACTACACGTGATTACAATCGAGCCATCCGCAGTGTACAGATACAGGATAAAGGGAATAATGTTTAGTGCATGGTAAAGTCCGATTGAAGATAGTCCGAGGGTCTACGAGGGTGGCACGGTGGAGCAGTGGTAGAGTTACTGCCTTACAGCACTTGCAGTGCTTGCAGTGCCACACACCTGGGTTCGATCCCGACTCCGGGTGCTGTCTGTACGGAGTTTGCACGTTCTCCCCGTGACCACGTGGGTTTTCTCCAAGATATTCGGTTTCCTCCCACACTCCAAAGACGTCCAGGTTTGTAGGTTACTTGGTTTGGTATAAATGTAAAATGTAAAATTGTCCCTGGTGTGTGTAGGATCGTGTTAATGTAGGGGGGTTCACTGGTTGGTACGGATTCGGTGGGCTGAGACGGCCTGTTTCCCCGCTGTATCTCTAAACCAAACTGAACAATAAGATAGATGGGAGGTCAGCAACCCGCTCTAGTTGGATATAGGATCGCCCAGTTAGTTGCCTGATAACAGTTGGTGAAGTAACTGTGGAAACAAACAGTTTCTATGTCGCTCTTCCAGGGAGATGCTAACTGCATTTCGTTGTCTCTGTACTGTACACTGACAATGACAATTAAAGTTGAATCTGAATCTGAATCTGAAACAACTGCAGGTGCTAGTTTATACCAAAGATGGACACAAAGTGCTGGAGTAACTCAGCAGGTTGGGCAGCATCTCCGGAGAACGTGGATGGGTTGGGACCTGTCCCCGTCTCGTAGCCACGTTCTCCGGGGAAGGTTGCTGACCCGCTGAGTTACTCCAGCACTTTGTGTGTTTCTTCGGGAAGAAACTGTCCCTGGATCTGCAGGTGTGCGTGCGTCTTCACACTGCCGTACCTCTTGCCTGTTGGGAGAGGGGAGATGTCTCAGAGGTGTGGAGGCTGCTTCCTGCACAGACAGCGGAAACCAGGGGATAGATAGAAGATAGAAGATAGAATCTTTATTTGCCACACGACCAGGGTTGGTGGTATTTGGGATCAAGCCAGACCGTGCAACCTGACCACCTCCAACATCAGCAGAGCTTCTCCGCACCTCACACACGGCCCGCTCAGTGTGAATGTCCCTGCTTTATCTCTCAGCTCACCGTGACATTGTGGCCATAAATCTCATTAAAGTAGCAGAACACTCCTTGTTCTGGAAAGGGTGCAGAGAAGATTCTCGTGGATGTTGCCAGGACTCGAGGTCCTGAATATAGGGAGCGGTTGGGCAGGCTGGACATTATGCAGGAGGCTGAGGGGTTTATAAGATCATACGCGGAATAGATATCATGAATGCACAGTCTTATGATTCCCTGACTGTATCATTCTATCACTCTATCGGTCAATCATTCTATTTCTCTGTCGCTATCTCTCCATCTCTCTCTCTCTCTCTCTCTCTCTCTCCCCTAACCCGATGACTCTCTGACCTTTCACCCGACCACAGGCACCATCTGGCTGGACAACCTGAGTTGCCGAGGAGAGGAGACATCGGTGGAGTCGTGTACCTCCAACGGTTGGGGCATCCACGACTGCAGGCACTCTGAGGACGTAGGGGTTGTGTGCACGGAGAAGAGGCGAGCCGGCTTTGAGAACAAGGAGGCCTTCCAGGATTCTGATCTCCAGGTAGGCTCCGCGCTGTTCCCCTGCCTGCCCTCTCCCCACCTCACTGGAGAAGTTGCAAGATGACTCCCCCAAACCCTCTCTCTGGTCCACTGGCTAACGTTGACTTGAGCCGGTCCCATCGGGGTTGGCAATGTGTGGTTGGGGTTGGATACTCCTGAATTTGACCTGTGGAGCTGTTACATTGATGAACAGAGGTACATTGGGGGTCGTCCACAGATTTTAGAGATACAGCGAGGAAACTGACAACTTCGGCCCACCATGCCCACACCGACCAGTGATTTCCCCCTCCCCCTCCCCCCTGTACACTAGCACTATCCTACATTCTTGGGACAATTTACAATTTTACCAAAGCCAATTCACCTACAAACCCACACGTCTTTGGAGCATGGGTGGAAACCGGAGCACCCGGAGAAAACCCACGCGGTCACAGGGAGAATGTGTAAACTCCACACAGACAGCACCCGTAATCAGGATCGAACCCGGGTCTCGTGGTGTAGGGCAACAACTCTGCCGCTGAGCCACTGTGTCGCGTAGGTCCTTTGAGTGCAGGAGCAATTGTGAGCAGTTTTTGGTCCCATATCTGATAAAGGATGTGCTGACATTAGAGAGGGTCCAGAGCAGATTTATTGAATGATCTTGTGAATGATTGGGTTAACGTATAAATGAACGTTTGACGGCACTGGGCCTGCACTCGCTGGAGTTTAGAAGGATGAGGGGAGACCACATTGAAACTTATCAGATAATGAAAGGCCTGGATAGAGTAGATGTGGAGAGGATGTTTCCACTAGTGAGAGAGTCTAGGTCCAGAGGGCACAGCCTCAGAATGAAAGGGCTTTCCTTTAGAAAGGAGATGAGGCAACATTTATTTAGCTAGAGGGTGGCGAATCTATGGAATTCATTGCCACAGACGGCGGTGGTGGCCAAGTCATTGGGTATTTTTAAAGGGGAGATTGACAAGCTCTTGATTAGTAAGTAAGTGCGTCAAAGGTTATGGGAAGAAGGCAGGAGAATGGGGCTGAGATGGGAAGATAGATCGATCATGATTGAGAGGCAGAGTAGACTCTAAGGGCCGAATGGCCTAATTCTGCTCCTGTGTTTTATGAACTGATGGAATGTGTCCAGTTGACTGGGAGAGCGTATCCTGTCTCTGGCTGGGGTCACTCTTGCTGCTGGGAGTACAGCCGGTGTCTTTATTCCAACCAATCAACCTCAGCTGCCCTGCACACATTCCATCGCACTTCCCATGGTGGTGGGGAATGAATGGGCCGGCTGTTTCCCCACAGCATGGTCCCCATCCCTCTCACACTGCGCCATTATTCTCCGTCACTGCCTGCCGCTCTCCGAGGCCGTGGACAGAAGCTGCCCCGTGCTGGGTCACGAGGTCACCGGCTCACACATGTTCCCCAGTGACACCTCCGTACGCCCGTCCCACTGAGCGCCCGCGTTTACACATCGACTCTGACACCAAGGCATTCCTCTGGAGAGGGCGGCACGGTGGCTCAGCAGTAGAGTCGCAGCCTCACAGCGCCAGAGACCCGGGTTCGATCCTGACTACGGGTGCTGTCTGTACGGAGTTTGTACGTTCTCCCTGTGACTGCGTGGGTTTTCTCCGGGCGCTCCGGTTTTCTCCCACGCTCCAAAGACGTATGGGTTTGTAGGCTAATTGGCTTCTGTAGATTCTGTAGTTTAGAGATACAGTGCAGAAAGAGGCCTTTCGGCCTGCAGAGCGCGCGCCGACCAGCGATCCCTGCACACTAACGCTATCCTAGCGACACACTAGGGACAATTTACAATTATACCAAGCCAATTAACCTACAAACCTGTACATCTTTGGAGTGCGGGAGGAAACCGGACAAATCCCACGCAGGTCACGGGGAGAGCGGGCAAACTATATAAAGACGGCTCCTGTGGTTGGATCGAACCCGGGTCTCTGGCGCTGCAAGGCAGCAACTCTACCGCTGCGCCCTGGATCGTGTGCAGGCGGATAAGTCTTGGCATCATGTTCGGCAGGGTCATTGTGGGCCGAAGGGCCTGTTCCTGTGCTGCACGTGCTCCAGGTTCGAGGACTGCCTGAGAGGAGCCCGCCGTGTGTCATGTCATTAGTCACGTATATCGCAGGCAACAAAGACGTTTCCCACTGTGCCTCCGTACACGTTACAGCAATAATCTCAACTCGGAAAAGAGACGCAGTGGAATGTGGTGGAGCAGCGGATGTTTGGGGGTTGTTGTCCGTGACCGGTTGCCGTGGAGACGGCATTGCCTGTGACCCCGTGTGGAGAATGCGGAGGGTGAGAGGTGGCGGCCTGTTGGGAGGTCGGGACACTGTTGTTGCCAGCCAGCTGTGTCCTGTTGACACATTCCCCACCCTGAGCCAATGCTCCATTCCTGCACCCCCCCCCACCACCCCCACTCCCCTCCCAAGCCAGGCCTTCACCCAGGAGAGGCTGCAGCAGCTGGACATTGTAAGTATTCTTGGAGTTTGTGAAGATGCAGCGTGGAAACAGGCCCTACGGCCTTCTGCTGCTGTCCCCGGATCCCACGGGAACTCAACTACTCAAAATGTAGATACGAGGAATGCAGATGCTTTGGCCTTTAAAAATACAGGCCCCACCGAATCTGCGCCCATCAGCGATCACCCCCGTACACTATCACTGGCCTAACGCTAGGGACAATTTACAATTTTACCAAAGTCAATTAGTCTACAAACCTGCATGTCTTTGGAGTGTGGGAGGAAACTGGAGCACCTGGAGAAAACCCATGCGGTCACAGGGAGAACGTACAAACTCTGTACGGACAACACCCTTTGTCAGGATCATACCCAGGTCTCTGGCGCTGTAAGGCAACAGCTCTACCGCTGCACCACCCTGCTGCCCACTGATGTTGGTTTGCTAAGGAAAGAGACAAAGTGCTGGAGTAACTCAGCGGGTCAGGCAGCATCTGTGGAGAACATGGATAGGCGGTGCTTTGGGTTGGGATAAGACCCTATGAAGAAGGGTTCTAACCTGGAACGTCACCTATCCTTGTTCTCCACAGATGCTGCCTGATCTGTTTCTCCAGCATTTTGTGTCCGTCGACTAAACTGCTCAACCTCTCTTCCCAATGAATAAATAACACTCCCTGTTCCAAAGGACCCTCTATATAGTTTCGAGATATAGCATGGAAACGGGCCCTTCGGCCCACCGAGTCCACGCCGACCATCGATCACCCGTTCACACTCGTTCTACATTCCCCCACTTTCTCATCCACTCCCTGCACACTCGGGCCGATTTACAGATAACCCACATTCCCGCTTGTCTTTGTGATGTGGGAGGAAACCCTCGCGGGGAACGTACAAACCCTGTACAGGCAGCACCCGTAGTTAGGATCAATCTCTGGCGCTGTGAGGCAGCAGCTCTACCTGCTGCACCACCATGCCGCACACCTCTCTATGGTTGTGGCTGACTTTCTTCGACAAGGAATGATAATAATAATAATAATAATAATGGATGGGATTTATATAGCACCTTTCTAATACTCAAGGCGCTTTACATCGCATTATTCATTCACTCCTCAGTCACACTCGGTGGTGGTAAGCTACTTCTGTAGCCACAGCTGCCCTGGGGCAGACTGACGGAAGCGTGGCTGCCAATCTGCGCCTACGGCCCCTCCGACCACCACCAATCACTCACACACATTCACACACATTCACACACAGGCAAAGGTGGGTGAAGTGTATTGCCCAAGGACACAACGACAGTATGCACTCCAAGCGGGATTCGAACCGGCTACCTTCCGGTTGCCAGCCGAACACTTAGCCCATTGTGCCATCTGTCGTCCCGATTGCGCCATCTGTCGTCCCAATGATGTAAGCAGAGGCTGATTGCAGCATAGAACAGCACAGCATAAGTACAGGCCCTTCGGCCCTCAATAATGATGCTGAACATGATGCCAAGTTAAACTAATCTCCTCTGCGAGTACTTGATCCATATAGCCTCCATTCCCCACATATCCATGTGCCTATCCAAAAGCCTCTTAAACAACTCTTTTGCATCTGCCTCCACCACCACCCTCTGTGTAAATAAATGTGCCCCGCACATCTCCTTTAAGCTTTGCTCCTCTCACCTTAAAACCATACCTCCGAGTCTTTGACATTTCCATCCTGGGGGTAAAAGTTCATGTCTTAGGAGCGGAATAAGGCCATTCAGTCCATCAGGTCTACTCCGCCATTCAATCGTGGCTGATCTATCTTTCCCTCTCAACCCCTTTCTCCTGCCTTCTCCCATAACCCCCTGACATCACAAACCTGTCAATCTCTGCCTTAAAAATACCCAATGACTTGGCCTCCATCGCCGTCTGTGGCAATGAATTCCATAGATTCTCCACCCTCTGGATAAAGAAATTCCTCCTCATCTCCTTTCTAAAGGTGCGACCTTTTATTCTGAGGCTGTGCCCTCTGCTGCCCCTAGTGGAAACATCTTCACCACATCCATTCATGTAAAGTCTTTCCATTGGCTGGTTAGCACGCAACTAATGTTTTTCACTTTACACATAGAAACTAAATAACTAACTCTATCCAGGCCCTTCACTATTTGGTAACGTTCAATGAGGTTCTGTCTCAAGAAAGATTCTGACTGTCTACCTCATCTGTGCCTCCTCACCAGCCCAGAAGGGTCTCGGCCCGAAACGTCACCCATTCCTTCTCTCCAGTGATTCTAACCTATCCTGCTGAGTGACTCCAGCATTCTGTGTCGATCCTCGGTGGAGTCTCCCTCGATTCTCTCCCCTGTCAACCCCTGGTGTTTATGAAATATCCTGTTTCTGGCCAGGACCACCCCCTTCATCTCCCACCACCATGTCAGTGGGGGAGCACATCCCCAAAACATCGGCCAACATTGCAGGCACGCACAAAATAAACACAATCAAAGAGGCCTTTGATGGAAACAGTCGCTCCATGAAAGGGCACGAGGGGAGTGTTGCATGTGGGAGGGAGTCAGTGGGGGGGGGGGGGGGGTCTCGCCCCATTAGAAGCTCACGGCAAATCTTGAGTGTACCCTCTCCCCCAGCAAGCAAGGCGGCTGGCTCTCCCACACGCTATTTACCCGTTTCCATGGCGATCTCTTCTTAAGATTTTGACCGCAATGTTGACATAACCGTTTGAAGTTCGGGTCTATAATCTAAATTAAAAATTAATGGTATCCAACCCCTTTGGCGGTTTTCCTCCCTGTGTTACCAGCTGCCTTGATGTGGTTCCTGACAGGATTAGACACATAGTGCCGGAGTAACTCGGCGGATCAGGCAGCATCTCTGGAGAACATGGATAGGTGACGGTTCGGGTCGGGAGCCTTCTTCGGACTGACAATAGGGAGGGGGTGGGAGATGTCCTTCCTCAAATTAGGAGACCAAAACAAGACACTGTTGCTGTGCTGTACTGCCCCAGGTTCCCTGAAGGGGCCCCATCGCTACGCGGGTGGAGATGGGCACTGGGCTGACGGTCTCTCTCTCTCTCTCTCTCTCTCTACCCCTCCCTCAGCGGCAGAACAAGGTGGAGGAGGTGAGGCTGCGGCCCATGTTGGCGTCGGCGCGGAAACGCAACCCGGTGACGGAGGGGGTGGTGGAGGTGAGGTACCAGGGCAAGTGGAAGCAGGTCTGTGACACCAACTGGAACCTCAACAACAGCCGGGTGGTGTGTGGGATGCTGGGCTTTCCTGCAGAGCTCCCCGTTAACACGAAGATCTACAGGTAGGTCCTGACCTTACACCCTGGAGACACAGTGCCAAAACAGGCCCATCGGCCCACCGAGCCCGCGCCGACCAGCTATTACACTTGCACTGTCCTACACACTAGGCCGTAGAAATACAGCGCGGAAACAGGCCCATCGGCCCACTGAGTCCATACTGACTATATGTTTCTATAAGATCACCTCATCCTAAATTCCAGTGAATATAAGCCCAATTGTCCCATTCTTTCATCATATGTCAGTCCCGCCATCCCGGGAATTAACCTGGCGAACCTACACTGCACCCCTACAATAGCAATAATGTCCTTCCTCAAATTAGGTAACCAAAACTGCACGCAATACTACAGGTGTGGTCTCACCACGGCCCTGTAGGACTTTAACTCAAATCCTCCCGCAATGAAGGTCAACATGCCAATATCTTTCTTCACTGCCTGCACAAGAGTCGCCCCGTTTCTGGCATCTTCAAAGCCACCGCACATGGGTCTGTCACAAGCAGCAATTGTTCAAACTCAGGGACCCTGTCTGGGTTATTCCATCCCACTCTGCCCCCCCCCCCCCCCCCCCCCCCCCACCCTGGTGGGGTCACGCTGCCGCCCTGCTTGGTGTGGGATGTGTGAGCTTGTGTCCGCTCCACAAACATGCTGCAGAGTTGTGTTTGTGCAGATCAGCCGCTGTGGCACGGCCTGGCCGGTGGGTCACATGGCCCAGCACAGCCCCCATGAAGACCAGCACCTTCCCAGCCCCCACTCGCTCCACAGATGCCGTCCCCTCGCGCCTCTGTAACCCAACAGTGGCTCCTCACGTCCTCCAAAGCTAATGCCTTCTGGAATGCAGTTCTGAGAATGTGCATTTGTCCTCTCCTTGCCAAGCTCTGAGAAATCCTCATTTAAACACAAGGAGACTTCTGTTTCCACTGGAATGACCTGACCACACTTTAGTATTTCTGGAGATGTTTACTTTCACCTGTGTGAGACAGCAGTTATGTTCCCTCGTCCCCCCTTCTCCCCTTTCCACCCCTCCCCCCGTCCCCCCGTATCCCCCATCCCCCCGTCCCTCTCTCCCCCTCTCTCCCCCTCTCTCCTCTCTCCCCCCTCGCCCCTCCCCACCCCGTCACCCCTTTCCCCTTCCCTCTCTCCTCCCCTTCCCTCTCTCCCCCTCTCCCTCCCCCTCTCTCCCTCCCTCTCTCTCCCTCTCTCTCTCCCTCTCTCCCTCTCTTCCTCCCTCTCCCCGTCTCTCCCCCTTCTCTCTCCCCCTCTCCTTCCCTCTCTCTCCCTCTCTCTCTCTCTACCTCTCTCTCTCCCTCTCTCCCTCTCTCCCTCTCTCCTCCTCTTTCCCCCTCTCTCTCCCTCTCTATCCCTCTCCCCCCGTCACCCCTCCCCCTCCCTCTCTCCCCCCTCCCTCTCTCCCCCTCCCTCTCTCCCCCTCCCTCTCTCCCCCTCCCTCTCATCCCCCCTCACTCTCTCCCCCCTACTCTCTCCCCCCCTCTCCCTCCCCCCCCCTCTTAACATAATAGATATTTAACATATCACTCTGTAAAACCCATAATAAATGACAAACGGTCAGCATATATATTTTAAAAAACAGACGAATAAGTAGACAACATTAGTGCAAAGTCAAAAACAATGCCCCAAGTCCATGTAGTTTGTAGCCTATTTGGAGGTTGTGGTGTTTACTAGCCTGATGGTTGCAGGGAAGACACTGTTCCTGAACCTGGACGTTTTCAGGCTCCTATACCATCTGATATAGTTTTTCTGAGAATATGATTCTCAGCATTGTAGCTGGCCAGTTCCAGTGACACGGTCCAATGTCCACAATGAGGTAGTTGCTACTCCTGGTCAATCTCAGCTCCTGCAACTTTGAGTTTTTGGACTCTGAGACGGGCAGGAGATTTGAAGAATGAAGAAAATGAACCTGTTTACTATGCGTAGTAACTTTGGAATGCACGGAATCTTTTCCCAACTATTGGATGATCCAACTTGTTTGCTACGGGGAAGGGAGAAACATTTTGTTCCCTGCAGGTTCCAGGGAAATGCTGCCAGCATGCAAAAGGAAACATTTTTATTTCCCGAAACTCTGAGTTTAGCTTCTGTCCTGAATACCAAATCATGACCAAACTGTTGTAAGAGGAAATGGGAAAAGTGAAAATGAACTTGGCCAGGGTAGAACGTTCCGGACCTTTTAGTATCCAGTTCTTTGATCAACTCCTTTCGAACATACCTTTAGAAAGGAAATGAGGGGGAATTTCTTTAGAGGGTGGTGAATCTGTGGAATTCATTGCCGAAGATGGCGGTGGAGGCCAAGTCAGTGGGTATTTTTAAAGCGGACATTGGCAGATTATTGATAAGTGCAGTGCGGGTGTCAGAGGTTATGGGGAGAAGGCTGGAGAATGAGGTTGAGAGGGAAAGATAGATCAGCCATGATTGAATGGCGGAGTAGACTCGATGGGCAGATTGGCCTAATTCTGCTCCGATGACTTATCAAGTCAACCAACGTTAGACGTTGTGTAATGTTTAAGTGTCACAGACGGGTCGTCTTTCTCTGGCACCGGGCCGCTCATGATCCCGGACCGGTACGGTAGAGTTGCTGCCTCACGGCGCCAGAAAGCCGGGTTCCACCCTGACCACGGGTGCTGTCTGTATGGAGTTTGTACGTTCCACCTGTGACCGCGTGGGTTTTCTCCAGGTTCTCCAGGTTTCCTCTCACGTTCAAAGACGTGCAGGTTTGTAGGTTCATTGGCTTCAATAACATTGTAAATTGTCCCTGGTGTGTGTAGGATGGTGCTAGTGCACGGGATGATTGCTAGTCGGTTCCGGACTCAATGGGCTGAAGTGCCTGTTTCCACGCTGTACCTCTAAAGTAAATTAAACTAACCCACCTCCATCTGCCAGGAGACAGGCTCCATGGAGAGCTGTTTATGAAGCCCAGGCTGATATAAGCCATTCAGCCCTTTGAACCATGATAACTCTCGACACAAGATCTCCAGTTAAACACTGTTGTCCACACACGTTAGTCGTCTGCTCAGTCTGCACACCACTTCAGTATTGGGCATCTACCTGTTCCCTTCAGACAGTTCCTGTAGAAGTCCAGCCCTTCCAGAACCTCCCTGGACGACAAGCTCCCTCCATCCCCAACTTGGTCCGCAGTTAGGAGCGGCACGTTCTCCCTGTGGGCTTTCTCCGGGTGCTCCGATTTCCTCCCACGTTCCAAAGACGCATGGATTTGGAGGTGAATTGGCTTTGGTTAAAAATTGTAAATTGTCCCTAGTGTGTAGGATAATGATAATGTGATCAGTGGTCGGTGTGGACTCGGTGGGTCGAAGGGCCTGTTTCTGCGTTTTATCTCTAAACTGAACTAAGGTAAACTAGACTGTGGGAGGTGCTCGGTGGGTCTGGCTCTGTTGATGGAGAGAAGGAAAACAGGAAGACTTGCTCAACGTGGAATGTTCTGCAGATGGTTCTGGGTGTTATTTTCTGATTCCTGTTAGGACAACATATTCTTTGCTATTTTTAACACCTGTTTCCCTTGTGAATTATTCTTGGATGTGGCTTCAATTGGTGTACTTGTAATCCGGTGGTTCAAAGTCGTAATCCTGGGTGGAATTTAAAGTGGCTGGGTCAATAACTCAGCAACAAGGGGCCAGGATCAGACACATCAGACCATGTCTTCACAAATGCAGACTGAGGAGAGGAGGGAGGGAGGGGGGGGGGGGGGGGGGGGGTTAGAGATCAAGCCAGAGAGGGGCTGGGCACCAAACACTAGAGGGTAGATGCAGTGGTGCAGCGGTAATGTTGCTGCCTTACAGCACAGGAGAACCAGGTTCGATCCTGACTACAGGTGCTGTCTGTACGGAGTTTGTACGTTCTCCCTGTGTGCGTTCTCTGCGGTTACTCCAGGTGCTCTGGTTTCCTCCTAAACTCCAAAGACGTACAAATTTATGGGTGATATATGCTCTCCTCAAAGTCCTCAACGACCTCCTCACCTCTGCTGACACTGGTTCCCTCAACATCCTCATCCTCCTCGACCTGAGCGCAGCCTTCGATACAGTGAACCATAACATCCTGCTCACCAGACTCGAAGACCTCGGCATTGAAGGCTCTGCATTCAGCTGGCTCCGTTCCTACCTTTCCAACAGATCCCACTTCATCTCTCTCCACAACCACACCTCTGCTACAGCCACAGTCACTCAAGGCGTCCCCCAAGGCTCCGTACTCAGCCCCCTCCTCTTCATCATCTACATCCTCCCCCTTGGTCAGATACTCCGCCACTTCAACCTGGACTTCCACTGTTACGCCGATGACACCCAGATCTACCTTGTCAACAAATCCCCCCACAACCCCCCCCTCTCCCATATCAACTCTTATTTGTCAGCTATAAAAACCTGGATGCAACATAATTTCCTCAAACTCAACAGCGATAAAACAGAATTCCTCCTCATAGGCTCCAAAGCCACACTCAGCAAAATCAATAACCCCACTCTCACCATCGACGGCACCACTGTCTCCCCATCTCCCCAGGCCCGCAACCTTGGCGTGATCTTTGATTCCACCCTCTCCCTTGAGCCTCACATCCGCCATGTCATTAAAACCTCCTTCTTTCATCTCCGCAACATCGCCAAACTCAGACCCTCTCTCACACCGCCCGCTGCTGAAAGACTCATCCATGCCTTCATCTCCTCCCGACTGGACTATTGCAACTCACTTCTCCTTGGCATCAGCTCCACCTACATCAACCGACTCCAACTGGTCCAGAACGCAGCCGCCCGACTCATCACCCACACAAAATCCTGGCATCACATCACTCCAGTCCTCAAACAACTTCACTGGCTTCCCATCTCCCACCGGATCACCTACAAAATCCTGATCCTCACCTACAAAGCCCTCCACCATCTGGCCCCCCCATATCTCACTGACCTCCTCTCCCCCTACCAACCCTCACGGTCCCTCAGATCCACATCAGCCAGTCTCCCCTCCATCCACAAGTCCAACCTCCGCAGTTTAGGGGACAGAGCCTTCTCCAGGGCAGCTCCCAGGCTCTGGAACTCCCTCCCCCAACTGATCCGCAATTCCGTGTCCCTCACCATCTTCCAGTCCCGCCTCAAGACCCATCTCTTCACCTCTGCCTATCCTTAGCCCCACGTCCCCCTCCCTTTTCATCTGTGCATTAATTGCCTTATTATTGTGTTTTGTATTGAATTCTGTCTTTACTTTGTGTACTAGTCATGTCTCTACTATTTATTTCATTCCCCTTACATGTTTTTCCTCTACCTGCAACATTTTTGTAAGGTGTCCTTGAGACTCTTGAAAGGCGCCCATAAATAAAATTTATTATTATTATTATTATTATAGAAAACATAGAAAATAGGTGCAGGAGTAGGCCATTCGGCCCCTTCGAGCCTGCACCGCCATTCAACCCTGTACCTGCCTTCTCTCCATACCCCCTGATCCCTTTAGCCACAAGGGCTACATCTAACTCCCTCTTAAATATAGCCAATGAACTGGCCTCAACTACCTTCTGTGGCAGGGAATTCCACAGATATGGCTTTGGTTTAAATTTTAAATAGTTCCTAGTGTGTAGGATTGCGCTAGAGTATGGCATGACTGCTGGTCAGCACGGACTCGATGGGCCTAAGGGCCTGTTTCTGCACTGAGATTTAGACTTATCTCACGCTTTGTGTGTTTTCATCTCTGACCTTAGTCCAACCAACTGCCACTCCATAGACGTGCGGGTTCGTAGGTTAATTGGCTTCGGTAGAGTCATCGAGTGATACAGTGTGGAAACAGGCCCTTTGGCCCAACTTTCCCCCACCAGGAAACATATCTCAGCTACACTAATCCCACCTGCCTGTGTTTGCTCCATATCTCTCCAAACTTGTCCTATCCATGTACCTGTCTAACTGTTTCTTAAATGTTGGGATAGTCCCAGCCTCAACAACCTCTTCTGGCAGCTTGTTCCATACACTCACCAACCTTTGTGTGAAAAGGTTACCCCTCAGATTCCTATTAAATCTTTTCCCCTTCACCTTGAACCTATGTCCTCTGGTCCTCGATTCCCCTACTCTGGACAAGAGATTCTGTGCATCTACCCAATTTATTCCTCATGATTTAATACACTGGCGTTGTATATTGTCCCTGTCACAGTGTGATGTGCAGGTCTATGCTAGTGTACGGGTGAAGACTGGATGACGTGGTCTCGGTGGGCCGAAGGGTCTGTTTCTGCGCTGTATATCTAAAGTCTATAGTAAAGTCGAAACTCTCTGTAATTTCTTGTGTAATTGGGCAAAATGCCAACTTGGTCGGCATAGACAAGTTGTGCCTGAGGGGATGATTCCGTGTGCTCCATCTCGACGACCCTGATAGCCGATTCTTTATTTAGAGGCTGCTATTCCTGGTTTAGACACCCCAGCGGGGGAAACATGGTCCCCTCATCCACCCTGGCAGCCCCTGAGAATTTCAACGAGGTCTCTACTCGTTTCTCCGACTCCTGGAGAACATTGGCTCACTCTGCATAACCTCACCCTGTATCACAACCCTCTGTACCAAGAGATGTAATTTACTCCAAGCTATCATTAGTTAAAATAACTTCAGGAAACTAACCACTTTCCGAAAAAGTTTGCAATGAATGTTAGACATGGCGCAAAACACATGGACCATATGATGATATTACCCTTCCAATTGCGAATAGGTGTTTTAAAAGAGAAGATTTACAAGGATATTGCCAGGACTTGGGAGAGGTTGCGTAGGCGAGGACATTGTTCCATGGAACGCAGGAGGATGAGGGGGTGATCTTATAGAAGTGTAAAAAATCATGAGTAATAGATGGGGTAAATAGGCCTTTATCCAGAGTAGTTGATTCGAGAACGATAGGACAGGTTTAAAGTGAGGTGGGGAGGGAATGATTTAATAGGAACCTGAGGGGCAACGTTTAACACAAACGGTGGTGGGTGTATGGAACGAGCTGCCAGAGAAGGTAGTTGAGGCTGGGACTATCACAATGTTTAAGAAACATTTGGACGAGTGCATGGATAGGAGAGGTTTGGAGGGATGTGGGCCAAACGCAGATAGGTGGGACTAGTGTTGATGGGACATGTTGGTCGGTGTGGGCAAGTTGGTCGGTGTGGGCAAGTTGGGCCGAAGGGCCTGTTTCCATGCTGTATGAGTATTACCAGTATGATTTCCATGACCAGCCAAGGCACAGTTTATGAGACCAGTAGCTTTACTCTTGAATTGAATACAGCACGGTGGTGTAGCGGGTAGAGCCGCTGCCTCACAGCGCCAGTGACACGGGTTCAATCCTGACCTCGGGTCCCAGTGACCGCATGGGCTTCCTCCGGGCGCTCCGGTTTCCTCCCACATCCCAAAGACGTGCAGGTTTGTAGCTTAATTGGCCCTCTGTAAATTGTCACTAGTGTGTAGGGTGTGGGTGAGAAAGTGGAATAACATGGAATTAGCGTGATCGATGGTCGGCGTGGAATCCGTTGGCTGATGGTCCTGTTTCCGTGCAGTAGCTCAAAAAACTAAAAGTATGCCCTCTAGTCTCTGTCCATTCCACGCATCCTCCCTTATTTGCTCTTATATATTTAAAGATATAAACACTGATGATATTTTGAGTGCTATGCTGCGATCGTGGTTAGCTGTGGTCTCTCCCTCTCTATATATAGCTCCTGGTGTTTTTTCTCACAGCAGGCTGGACAAATAACTCGGATGTCCTAATGCTGGGGTAAAAACATTTGCTTGTGGCCAAGGGCAGTGGCAGGAATTGTGTGGGAGGGAGGTGGAAAGGCACGCTGACCTATGTTGGTCAAGGGTGGAGGTACTCTCCTTGACCTGAACCAGGAAAGACAATAGAGCAGGAACAGCACAGGAACAGGCCCTTCGGCCCACAATGTCCGTGCCCAACATGATGCTAAGACCAACTCTTATCTGCCTGCATAACATGATCCAGGACGGCACAGTGGCGCAGCGACACAGTTGCTGCCTTACAGCGCCAAAGAGCCGAATTTGATCCTGACTACAGGTGCTTGTTTGTATGGAGTTTGGACTTTCTCCCTATGACCTCCGTGAGTTTTCTCCAGGATCTCTAGTTTCCCCCCACACTCCAAAGACATACAGGTTTGTAGGTTAATTGGCTTGGTAAAATTGTGAATGGTCCCTAGTGTAGGATAGTGTTAGTGTGCGGGGATCGCTGGCCGGCACTGGAAACATATCCCTCTGTTCCCTGCATATCCAAAAGTCACTTAAACGGCACTATCGTATCAGCCTCCAACACCACCCCCAGCAGCTCCAGGTATTCACAACTCTCTGTAAAAAACAATACCCCGCACATCTCCTTTAAACTTTGGTAAACACAAAATGCTGGAGTAACTCAGCGGGACAGGCAACATCACTGGAGAGAAGGAATGGGTGACGTTTCGGGTCGAGACCCGTCTTCAGACTGAACTTTAAACCTTGCCCTTTTCATCTTAAAGCGATACTCCCACAACCAAAGTTGCTCCTCAGGTTCCTATTAAATCTTTCCCCCCCCTAAATCTTAAACCTATGTCCTCAGGTTCAACATTCCCCTACTCTGGGCACGAGATTCTGTGCGTCTACCCGATCTATTTCTCTCATGATGTTGGACACCTCTATAAGATCACCTCTCATCCTCCTGCGCTCCATGGACTAAAGTACTAGCCTGTAACAATGCCTCCCTGTAGCCCAGGACCTCGAGTCCTGGCAACGGCCTCGTAAATCTTCCCGGCACCCTTTCCAACTCAATGGCATTGTTCCTGTATTTTGGGCCCTGTCTCCGGTGCCAGGCTCCTGCTGGATGTGCCTTTCCCCACCACAAGTACGAGTAACTGGAACACCTTGTAACGATGGCGGTCACTGAAGGGGAGCAGTGGCTTCTATTTTTACCTGAATTTGGCAATTATAACCCCCTCAGAGCCAGGAGTGGTCTCTTGATGTCTGTGGGACATTTACCGGATCTTCGACAGATCGGGTGAATGCACAGAGCCTTTTACTCAGTGGGGGAAATCAAGATCCAGAGGACATAGGTTTAAGGAGAGGGTTAAGGGAGGGTGGGAGATTTAATAGGAATCTGACTGCTAAATTTTTTTACACACTCAAAGGGTGGTGGGAGTATGGAACGAGCTGCCGGAGGAGGCAGCTGAGGCAGGTACTATTGCAATGTTTAAAAGTGCAGGGAAGATTTACGAGGCCCATCGAGTCTACTCCGCCATTCAATCATGGCTGATCTCTGCCTCCTTATCCTGTTTTGCTGCCATCTCCCCGTAACCCTTGACACCCGATCTAATCAAGGATTTGTCTATCTCTACTTTAAAAATCTCCGCTGACTTGGCCTCCATAACCCTCTGTGGCAATGAGTTCCGCAGATTAACTACCCTCTGACTAAAGAAGTTCCTCCTCACCTCCTTTCTAAAAGGGCGCCCTTTAATTCTAATGTTGCCAGGACTCGAGGGTCTGAGCTACAGGGAGAAGTTGAGCAGACCAGAACTTTATTCCTTGGAGTGTTTTAGGATGTGGGGTGATCTTACAGAGGTGTATAAAATCATGAGAGGAATAGATTGGGTGAATGCACAGAGTCTGTTACTCGGAGTAGGGGAATCGAAAACCAGAGGATGTAGGTTTAAGATGGGGGGGGGGGGGGAAAGATTGAATCGGAACTTGAGTGTTAACTTTTTTACACAAAGGGTGGTGGGTGCATGGTGTTAATGTGAGAGGGGAAAAGTTTAAAGGAGATGTGTGGGGTAATTTTATTTTTCACAGCGAGTGGTGGGTGTGTGGAATGCACTGCCGGTGGGGGGGGTGGGGGGGGGGGGGGGGGTGGGGGGGGGCTGGTGGTGGAGGCAGATAAGATAGTGGCATTTTAGAGACTTTTAAATATGCACATGGATATGCAGGTAATGGAGGGATATGGATCATGTGCAGGCAGATAAGATATGACCTTGGCATTGTGTTTGGCACAGGCAATGTGGGTTGTAGGGCCTGTTCCTGCGTTGTACTGAACCAGGGTCCCGAGTCCATGTTCTCCAGAGATGCTGCCTGTCCCTCTGAGTTACTCCACCACTTTGTGTCCTTTTGTGTGTTGCCCAACATCTGCAGTTCTTTGTTTTTCTGCTGCACTGTTCTATTTAGAGTTTAAAGATACAGCGTGGAAACAGGCCCTTCGGCCCACCGAATCCGTGCCAACCAGCGACCAACCCGTACACTAGCACTATCCCACACACTGGGGACAATTTCCAATTTTACCGAAGCCAATTAACCTACAAACCTGTACATCTTTGGAGTGCAGGAGGAAACCGGAGCGCCCCGAGAAGACCCACGTGGGCACGGGGAGAACGTTCAAACTCCACACAGACAGCACCTCGTAGTGAGGATGGAACCTGGGTCTGTGGCGCTGTGAGGCGGCTACTCTACCGCTGCGCCACCGTGCCGCCCAGCGCTCTGTGCCGAGTCTACACTTTGTGCCGATGGTGCTGGTAAGAAAGTAATCTCTTGCATTCTTTTGTTGCAGGAAGCTGTGGGATCAAAAGATGAAAAATCCCAAAACCAGGTAGGAAAACGGCGTTACTCTGGGCAATTCATCAATCATTGTCCCACAGAGACCACGCTGACGTCTGCCCCTGTCCTCCCCCTGACCCTCGCACACACTGAGCTCATTTAGCAGTCTCACTTTTATTGAGGCTATAAAGTAGTCAGCAGCTTTGTAGTAGCTGAGATGTAAATAGGTGGGGGACGGGAGAGGGAGAGTGAAGACAGTACTTCACATGCACCTCCTGCAACCCTATGCTCCCGATGAGGCCTCCATCACTTCAGAACAGTCTCGGCCCAAAACGTCACCTATTCCTTTCCTCCAGAGATGCTGCCTGACCCGCTGAGTTACTCCAGCTTTTTGTGTCTGTTTCCAGCACACAACTGTCATTTCGCAAAACACTTGCGCTCAGTTTGCCTTTGCCTGCGCGATCTCCTGGTGGCCAAACAATTTAGCTCCCCTTCCCATTCCCACTCCCACACTGACCTTTCTGTCCCGGGCCTCCTCCACTGTCAGAGTGAGGCCACAAGCAAACTGGAGGAACAGCACCTCGTATTTGACTTGGGCAGTTTACACCCCAGCGGCGTTAAAATTGATTTCTCTAATTTGAAGTAACCCCTGCATCTCCTCCCTTCTCTTCTCCCCGACCCTAGTCGTCATGCTCATGTCATCCATATATCCCTTCGTTATCACCTCTTCCACAGCCCATAATGGTCTCCATTTTTCCATGGTCATCGGTGCCGGCTCTGATTTGTCCTGAACATTTTCATATCTCTAGTTTCCCTCTCCCATGACTCTCAGTCTGAAGAAGGGTTTTGACCCGAAACGTCACCAATTCCTTTTCTCCAGAAATGCTGCCTGACCCGCTGAGTTACTCCAGCATTTTGTGTCTATCTTTAGTTTAGTTTATTGCCACGTGTGCCGCGGTACAGTGAAAAGCTTTTGTTGCGTGCTATCCAGACAGTGGAAAGACTGTACATGATTACCTGAATCAACACAAAACTAGGCGACTGATTCATTGTATACTAGCACTCATTGCACACAGCTTCTCTCTGTATCTCTGTAGCACGCCACAATAAATAGGCCAACCAAGCAACCAACCAAGACCTACCTGGTCTCCTGGTTGCTGACCATTTTCACTCCCCTTCCCATTCCCACACTGACCTTTCTGTCCTGAGCCTCCTCCACTGTCAGAGTGAGGCCACAGGCAAACTGGAGGAAAGACAGCTTACGCCCCAGCGGTATGAACGTTGAGTATAGAAAAAAGGAACTGCAGATGCTGGTTTACACAAAAAAAAGGACACAGAGTACTGGAGTAACTCAGCAGGTCAGGCAGTATCTCTGGAGAACATGGACAGGTGACGTGGAACATTGAATTCTTCAATTTAAAACAACGCACACATTTCCCCCATCATCTATCCACCCCCCCCCCCTACCCCACCCGTTACCCTGCTCCTTCCCCCTCCTCTGTACACTCATCTCCCGCCCCCTTCTACCCATATCCCCCCCCCCCCCCTCCGGCTTTACAGTTCACTTCTCTCCTTATCCGACAGACATTTCCACCACCAGCCTTTGTCACTTGGTCCACCCATCTGCCAATGGCCCCCCCTCACCCGTATCCACCTACAGTGAAAAGGTTTTGCATGCTGTCCAAACAGATCAGATATACTATACATTGACACAGTCAGTTCAATAGGTAGAGCAAAGGGGAAGGTACAGAGTGCAGAATATAGTTCTCAGCATTGTAGCGCATGAGTTCCATAGATAAAGACCAATGTCCACAGTGGGATAGAGGTGAATTGGACAGTACTCTAGCTTATGCTGAATTCTTAACCCCCCTCCAGGCTATACTCGGCCGTGAGGAAGCGGAGTTTCTGGGTGCACCAGGTTGGCTGCGGAGGCACCGAGCCTCACATGTCGGAGTGCCGGCTGCGTGTATCTGCTGGGAAGAAGGTCCACCCATGTGAGAGGGGTATGCACGCCATCGTCAGCTGTGTGGCGGGACCCGCCTTCTCCCAGGGCACCGGCTCTCGCTTCCGGAAGGCCTACCGTGCCGAGGTGAGGCTCCTGCACCTGGCCTCTCCCTTGAGTTGGGTAGAGTCGAGTTGGGTAGAGTCGGGTTGGGTAGAGTCGGGTTGGGTAGAGTCGGGTTGGGTAGAGTCGGGTTGGGTAGAGACGGGTTGGGTAGAGTCGGGTTGGGTAGAGACGGGTTGGGTTGGGTCGGGTTGGGTTGGGTTGGGTCGGGTTGGGTTGTGTTGGGTTGGGTTGGGTGGGGTGGAGTTGGGTTGGGTTGTGTTGGGTTGGGTTGGATGGGGTGGAGTTGGGTTGGGTAGGGTAGGGTTCGGTAGGGTTGAGTTGGGTAGAGTTGGGTTGGGTTGGGTTGGATGGGGTGGAGTTGGGTTGTGTTGATCCGAACTTCATGATGCTTATACTCTGCCGTGCGGCGTGTGTTTCCACAGCAACCACTGGTGAGGCTGAAGGGGGGAGCGCAGATTGGCGAGGGCAGGGTGGAAGTGCTGAAGAACGGCAAATGGGGCACAGTGTGTGACGACCGCTGGAACCTGCTATCGGCCAGTGTGGTGTGCCGGGAACTCGGCTACGGCAGTGCTAGGGAGGCTCTGTCTGGCGCACGACTCGGACAAGGTCAGTGAAGCATGGCGATGGGGGGGGGGGGGAGGGGGGGGGGGGGGGAGAACAGGGCTGAGAAAGACCCGGGTTTGACTCTGACAGTCTGTACGGAGTTTCTACCTTCTCCCTGTGACCGCGTGGGTTTTCGTCGGATGCTCCGGTTTCCTCTCGTGCTCTAAAGACGTGTAGGTTTGTAGGTTAATTGGCTTCGGTAAAATTTGTTAAATTATCCCTAGTGTGTGGAATAGTGCTAGTGTACGGGGTGATCATTGGTCGGCATGGACTCGATGGGCCGAAGGGCCTATTTCTGCGCCGTATCTCTGAAGTTTAAATGTGGGCCGAACTCGGGCAAATGGGACTAGCTTGCATGGGGTATCTTGTCTAAGTGTGGACACGTTGGGCTTGTTTCCACGTAGCACGACTCTACGACTGTGACCTTCCGCGCATCTTCACCACACCCGATGCAAGGTGTCGGCTCCAGTTTATTTCCAAGGCTAATGACGGGTTGGGAGAGCTGAGAATAGCCTCCGCTTTGTGGTGGGAGATTGGGGATAATGGTGGCTTTCGATGGGTTGGGAGTTCAATCCCCTTCGGCAGCACCAGGATACTTCCCTTCAGAGTCTCTTGCCCAGAGTCGGGGAATCGAGGACCAGAGGATATACATTTAAGGTGAAGGGGAAAAGATTCAATAGGAATCTGAGGGGTGACTTTTTCACACATAGGGCGGTGAGTGTATGGAACGAGCTGCCCTGAGGAGATAGTTGAGGCAGGGACTATCCTAAAGTTTAAGGAACAGTTAGACAGGTACAAGGATAAGACAGGTTTGGAGGGATATGGGACAAACACAGGCAGGTGGGACAGAGAGGAAACATCTCTAGAGAACATGGATAGGTGACGTTTGGGGTTGGTCTCAAGACGGATACATGGATAGGACAGGTTTAGAGAGATATGGGCCAAACGCAGGCAGGTGGGACTAGTGTAGCTAGGACATGTTGGCCGGTGTGGGTATGTTGAGCCGAAGGGCCTGTTTCCACGCTGTATGACTCTATAACGTGGTAAGACGAAGAGCAAGAATGGGAGGTGGCCCTTTGGCCCATCGAGGCGTTCCCTGCCACCGAGCGAGGACAGGATTGATGTGGGAGGGATCTCATTGAAACCGACCGAATAGTTAGTGAAAGCCGGGATAGAGTGGATGTGGAGAGGATGTTTCCTTTAGGGATAGAACATGGAAACAGGCCCATCAGCCCACCACCCACAGGCCCTTCGGCCCACCAGCCAAATGCTGGCCTTGGATACCTAGATCAAAGTATTGGATACGGTCAAATGATCTTCTTATCGAGTCCACATCACAAGATTAGAAATTGTTCAGCCTGAGCTAAACCCCCTTCTCAGCATCTGCATCCAATGTGCTTCTTGTGCGTGGTGGTGGAAAGATTGTGATCTCTCTTTCCTTAACCCCGGTCAAATGATAAACTTGTCCTTTCTCACAAGATGCTACAGTTCGTGTCCTCACGCACATTCTTCAGACTTTAGTGATACACCAGGGAAACAGGCCATTCGGCCCATCGAGTCCACACCGACCATCGATCACCCGTTCACACCAGTTCTATGTTGTCCCACTTTCTCATCCACTTGGGGCGATTTCTAGAGGGCCAATTAACCTACAATCCATCACGTCTTTGGAGTGTGGGAGAAAACCGGAGCACCCGGAAGAGACCCGCGCCGTCACGGGGAGAACTTGACCACGTGGGTTTGGGCGGCACAGTGGTGCTGCCTCTCAGCGCCAGAGACCCGGGTTTGATCCTGACTACGGTGCTGTCTGTATGTAGTTTGTAGGCTGTCCCTGTGGTCACGTGGGTTTTCTCCGGGTGCTTCAGTTTCCTCCCACATCCCAACAACATGCGGGTTTGTAGGTTAATCGGCCTGTGTTACATTGCCTCCTAGCCTGTAGGGCGTGGATGAGAAGATGGGATAATATAGAACTAGTGTGAATGGGTGATCGACGGTTGGCACGGACTTGGTGGGCCGAAGGGCCTGTTTCCATGCTGTGTCTCTAAACTAAACTAAATGCACAAACTCCACACAGGCGAGGTCGGGATCGAACCCGGGCGTCTGGTGCTGTGGGCAGCGGCACTACCCGCTGTGCCACCGTGCCCCCCCCTCTCTGCGTGGCTCACCGTTGAGTTAGGGAGGCCATCTCAGAGAGTTCCTCCTCTCGTTTAGCCTCACTGTCTCTCCACGAATCCCTCCAACAGCTCAGAATTTGGGAATATATCTTCACGGCCGAGAGCTGTAATCTGTTCTGGCTTTAATTAGAACCTTTCACAAATAAGGGGTTGTCTGTGTACTTACATTTAACATTTGTTTATTGGACAGCATTCCTTCAAAAGCATAATTGCTGTGATAATGTTCAGTATTGCCAAGGTAACACGCCTGTCAGTGTACACTCACTGTCGGGGTATCTGCTCAGAGGCATTGTTTACCTGGATACAGTTGCTGTGCTGCAGATAAATTCATTCGTTACAGGAGCATAATTAAGCCATTCAGCCCATCAAGTCTACTCCGCCATTCAATCATGGCTGATCTATCTTTCCCTTTCAACCCCATTCCCTTTCCTTCTCCCCATGACCCCTGACACCTGTACTAATAAAAAATCTGCAATCTCTGCCTTACAAATACTCCACAGCCGTCGGCGGCAATGAATTCCACAGATTCACCACCCCCTCAGGCTAAAGGAATCTCCTCATCTTTCTAAAGGTGCGTCCTTTTTATTTTAAGGCTGTGGCCTGTGGTCCTAGACTCTCCCACTGGTGAAAACATCTTCTCCACATCCACTCTAACCAGGCCTTTCATTATTCGGTACATTTCAATGCCCGTGCTATTAAGAAAAAATTGTGCAGGCCAGGACTTTATTCCTTGGAGCGCAGGAGGATGAGGGGTGATCTTACAGAGGCGTATAAGGTCATGAGGGGAATAGATCGGGTCAATGCACAGAGTCTGTTCCCGGGGTACGGGAATCTATTCCTCTCATGATTTTCAACACCTCTCGAAGATCACCCCTCATCCTCCTGCCCTCCACGGATTATCTCCCAGCCTGCCCAACCCCTCCCTATAGTCCAGGCCCTCGAGTCCTAGCACCAATTCAATGCTTCTCAAGGGATGACGAGGGAGGGGCAATAAATGCTGGCCTTGCCGGCAATGATCACTGACTCAGATGTGTGACCCAAGGGATAAAAGCTTGCTCAATAATCAGTTGCTGCTAATGTTTAGAAAACCTGGCTCCATGCATTCTCAGCCGGGACACAAGATATTTTACAAAACAGTGTTTGGCGGCTGGCACGTGGAATTGTTTTGATCTTTCATTCATCTCGCAGTCAGCCTTGCAACTGAATTAATCCTAAACCAGACGACAGTTTTAGAGAGAACATCCATCCTTCCCACGCTCGGCCCCGGCTTAATAGGTAGAGTACAATAGGTGGAGCAAAGGGGAAGATACAGAGTGCAGAATATAGTTCTCAGCAATGTAGTGCATCAGATATACAAACAAAGTCCAATATCCACAATGGGGTAGAGGTGAATCGGACAGTTCCTTCGCTTACGGAAGGCTGTTCAGAGTTTAGAAGGATGAGGATCCCCCTCATCCTTCTAAACTCCAGTGAGTACAAGCCTAGTCTTTTCAATCTTTCCTCATATGACAGTCCTGCCGCCATCCCAGGGATCAATCTCGTGAACCTACACTGCACTGCCTCAATCGCAAGGATGTCCTTCCTCAAATGACACGAGAGCGTGGCCAGGGCGGTGTGAGTCTTTAATGATGCTGGTTGTCATCTTGAGGCAGCGTCTGGTGTAGATCCCTTCGATGGTGGGGAGGTCAGTGCCCGTGATGGACCGGGCAGTGTCCACCACTCTCTGTGGTCTCCTACGTTCCTGGGCGTTTTGAGTTCCTAAATTTGCTGAAAAGTGGCAGAAGGGCATGTTGTGCGTTTTGTGTGACATTGGCGACAGTCTCTGTGAGTTGGTTATCGGGCTGAAACATTGACTCAAGAACAGCAGCAGGGGAGGGGAGGGGAGAGAGTGAAGAATAATTCACTCTGCTCTCCATAAATTGTTTTGGAAGAAACATTGGAAGTAATGGGAGCAGTTTACTAGAGTCTGGGGAGGCACTAATTAAAACCCCACCGCCACACTACTGCCAGTTATTCCACATTAATCAACTCAAACAAAGGCTCCTGATGAGCTCATCTGAAGTGAGCGTCAGGAGACAAAACATTTGTGCCGTCCTGGTGTGGGAATAATATTAACATCAAGCATCGCACATTGGGGTAACTCAGTCTGGCTCCCAAATGACTCATTATTCCTGGAACCACAGCCCTTGGATACTTCATCATCTTTATTCCTGAACATTTGCTTCTCCTCTCCTATCTCACACTCTCTCCCGCTCTCCTAGTCTCCCTCCCACCCTATCCCACTCTCCCTCTCTCTCACACGCGTGCTGTCCCTCTCTCATACCTGCTCTCTCCCTCTCCCTCTCTCACACACATTCTCCCCCTCTCTCTAAAAACTCTCCCACTCTTCCTCACACATGCTCTCCCCCTCTCCCGCTCGCTCTCCGCCTCTCCCCCTCTCCCACTCCCAACCGCCCTCTCTCACACACTCTCCCACACGCTCTCTCTCCCTCTAAATACTCCCCTCTCACTTTCACTCTCTCCCTCCTCTATATATATCATTCTCTCTCTCTCTCTCACACACGCACGCGCACGCACGCACGCACGCACACACACACGCACGCACACACGCACGCACGCACGCACGCACGCACACACACACACACGCACGCACGCACGCACGCACGCACACACACACACACACACACGCACACACACACACGCACACACACACACACACACGCACGCACACACACACACACACAAGCACACGCACGCACGCACACACACACACACACACGCACACACGCACACACGCACGCACACACGCACGCACACACTCTTTTATCCTCACTCTCTTCTACCTCCCCCTCACTCATTCTCTTTCTCTCTCACTCCTCACCTGACATCTAGTCAGTGGAAAGACTAGACAAAGTGCAGTCGAAAGACTATACATGTTTACAATGAGCCGCCCACAGTGTACAGATACAGAATAAAGGGAATAACGTTTAGTGCAAGATAAAGTCCAGTATAAAGTCAGGGAATTGTTGCAGCTTTATAGGACTTTGATTGGGGTGCATTTCTGGTTGCCCCGTTACAGGAGGGATATGGAGGCTTTGGAGAGGGTGCAGAAGAGGGTCTGAAGAAGGGTCTCGACCTGAAACGTCATCCATTCCTTCTCTCCAGAGATGCTGCCTGTCCCGCTGTATAACTCCAGCTTTTTGTGTCTATCTTGGCAGAATGATGCCCGGATTACGGGGTATTGGCTACAGGGAGAATTTGGGCAGACTTGAATTGTTTTCTCTGGAATACCTGGTGGAAGTATATAAAATTATGACAGCATAGACAGTCAGAAACCTTTCTCCCAGATGGAAGCATCAAAGACTAAAGGGCACAGCTTTAACGTGAGAGGGGCAAGTGTTTATACACAGAGGGTGGGTAGTGGTGCCTGGAACGCGCTGCCAGGGGGTGGCGATGGAGGCAGATACCACAGTGGCATTTAAGAGGATTTTGGATAGTACATGGGATGAATGGGAGGGATAGGGATTCTGTGCAGGCAAGTAAGAGATGGATGTGGCACCATGTTGGGCATGGAAATTGTGGGCCGAAGGGCCTGTTCCTGCGCTGTACTGTTCCTTGTTCTCTCTGTTGCCCTCCCGGCTTGCCCCGTTGCCCAGGGTGGTTCTGGTCTCTCTGGTTGTGTGAGGGCAGTTTGGGACTGAGCTGTGTATGTTTGCCAGGCATGGGGCCCATCCACATGAACAAGGTGGCGTGCGTGGGCTTCGAGCGCTCCCTCACCGACTGCAGCTTCCACGAGGCCAGCAGCAGCTGCCGGCACGAGGAGGATGCGGCCGTCCGCTGTAACTTGCCGCGCACCGGCGTCCACAGCAAGGTAGAGTGGTCACGCATCCTGGGGGCGGGGGGAGTCGGGGGCATGGGACTGGGGGGGGGGGGGATATGTGTGTGTGTGTGTGCACGTGTCTGTATATGTATATGTGTGGGTGTGTGTGCGTGTGTCTATATACGTGTGGGTGTATGTGTGTTTGTGTATATGTGTGTGAGTGTTTGTGTGTGTCTGTCTGTATGTGTGTTAGTGTGTGCGTGTGTCTGTCTGTATGTGTGTGTGCGTGTATCTGTGTTCAAGAGTGTGTGTGTGTGTGCACATGTGACTGTATGTGATTCTGTGTGTTTATGTGTGTGACTGTGTATGTGTGATTGTGTGTGATTCTATGTGTGTATGATTCTGTGTTTGTGCGTGTAGATGCGTGCGTGTGCGTGTGCATGTACATGTGCATGACTGCATGTTTGCTGGGCCTGGGATGCTCCAGCCCTCTTTACGGTCGATGTAAACAGAGATCAGTAGATGCCCCGCGGGCCCTACGCTGGTTTATCTGTCCCTACTCACCGCCCACCGTGGACACTGACCGCTGGGAACCGGAGGAAGGAGGATGGAGGTCAGACAGACGGCTGATCAAGGTGGAGGGTTAGAGGTAGGAGCGGGGGAAGGTGAGGGCCGGAGGTGATGTGAGAGGCGGTGCGGGGATTTGAACCGCTATCACCATGCTGACCTGCCGTTTCTGCGGTTTGCCGGCACAGATCCGGCTGCGGGGAGGCCGCGTGCCGACGGAGGGCCGGGTGGAGGTCCTGGTGGAGGTGAACGGCCAGCGGCAGTGGGGCACCGTGTGCAGTACCGGCTGGAAGCTGACCGAGGCCATGGTGGTGTGTCGGCAACTGGGCCTGGGCTTTGCTGAGCACGCCATGCAGGTAGGACATCCCCTCGACCCCCGACCCCTCAGCCGACCCCCGACCCCTCACCCCCCTGACCCCTCACCCCGACCCCTCACCCACACCCCCCGACCCCTCACCCCCGACCCCTCACCCCTCAGATCCCTCACCCCTGACCTCTCTCTCCCCCTCACCCCCCAACCCCTCACCCACCGACCCCTCACTTCAAGGGCATTGGAAGAACATTTGCATCAATCTGTCTGCCGATCCAACCGAGATCTCCCTCCTGCCCCTTCCTAATCAATTATACTGCAGAGAAACAGGCCATTCAGCCCATGTTACCCATGCCAACCGGGACTGTGGACTCCCCTCCCTACCCAATTCACAACGCTGAAACAGCCCTTAAACCCAACTCATCCATGCCGACCAACATGCCCTATCTACCTTCCTGCATTTGGCCCATATCTCTGTAAACCTACCCTATCCATGTACCTGAGCAACTGTCTTTTAAATGTTGTTATAGTACCTGCCTCAACTACCTGCTCTGGCAGCTCGTTCTAAACACCTACTACCCTTTGTGTAAAAAAAAAATGTTACTCCTCGGGTTCTTACTAAATCTTTCCCCCCTCACCTTAAACGTATGTCCTCTAGCTGTTGATTCCCTTACTCTGGGTATGCAATCAAGGGTGTTTACCTGATCTATGTCTTTCATGATTTTGTGCAAAGCATAATGCACCTAATGTATATCCATGTTCCTATCTAAAAGCCTCTTAAACCCCACCGTGACATTGGGATAGCCATCATTGGGATCATTCTTGTAAACCTCCTCTGGACCCTCTCCAGTTCCACCACGTCCTACCTCGGATATGGGGCCCAAATCTGCTCACATTCCTCCAAATGTGGTCTGACCAGTGCCCTATAAAGCTTTGGCAATACATCCTTTTTGCATTTCCAGCCTTCTTGAGATAAATGCTGGCATTGCATTTTGCCTTTGTATCTGGCCATTTGCATGTTACCCCTCTCTCTCTCTCTCCATGACCACCTTGCCCCATCCCCGCTCCACTCTGCACCCTCGTTGCAGTCCAGGGTTGATCCCGGCTGTGGGAGGTGACGGGATCTTCTGTTGTTCACCCTGTAGGAGACGTGGTTCTGGCAGAGCAACATGACGCTGGAGGAGGTGGTCCTGAGCGGGGTGGCCTGCTCTGGGACCGAGCTCTCCATCCTGGAGTGTTCGCACGACCTCGGCCGAGCGGAGTGTCCGAAAGGGGGGGCAAGGTTCGCCGCCGGAGTCACCTGCACCGAGTGTGAGTGTCGGGACGTGTGGGGGTCGCAGGGTGGGCGGAGGGCCGGGCAAGCGGGAGGAGGGCATCAACCTCCATATCTCTAGTCTCCCTCTCCCCTGACACTCTCAGTCTGAAGAAGGCTCTCAACCCGAAACGTCTCTCCAGAGGTGCTGCCTGTCCTGCTGAGTTACTCCAGCATTTTGTGTCTATCTTCAGTATAATTTAATTGAGGCATTCGCATGGTTTAGTTTTGGCTTAGAGATACAGTGTAGAAACAGATCCTTTGGCCCACCGAGTCCTTGCTGACCAGCGATCCCCTCACGCTAGTTCTATCTTACACACAAGGAGCAACTCACAATTTTACCAAAGCCAATTAACCTACAAACCTGTACGTCTTCAGTGTAAATAAGTAAGCTTATTGGCCAAGTATTCACATACAAGGAATTTGCCTTGGTGCTCCGCTCATAAGTAACAACATGACATACAGTGACAGTTACGAATGTCTCAGAAAACACTAAAAATTAATAATAATAAAACATTAATGATAAAACACCATTGATCAAGCATGTGGTGGGAAACTGGAGAAAACCCACGTGGTCACAGGGAGAACGTACAAACTCCGCACAAACAGCACCCATAGTCAGGATTGAACCCGGGTCTCTGAAAGAAACAAAGTGCTGGAGTAACACAGCAGATCAGGCAGCATCTCTGGAGAAAAAGGATAGGTGACGTGATCTCTCCATATTCTCCAGAGATGCTGCCTGAACCGCTGATTTACTCCAGCACTGCATCTGTCTCAGGATCTAGTCAGTTCAGCTGAGGGCAGTGAATAATATGGACATCAGTGTCACACTGCCAGGGTATGGGCAAGGTTTAGATTAACAGGATTATGCAACTTTTATTGGCAGAGTTTGTTTAGTGGCTGTAGCAAGTCCGGTGAACGATTACAGATGGTTTCTTGGCCACCTATAATAAGTTTTAAAATTATTTATTGGTTCATTCCTCGCCCAGACAGTTGGAGGGGGACAGCTCACGCTGGTTATGTTGATCGCTGATAGAATGATAGAGTGATACAGTGTGGAAACAGGCCCTTCATCCCAACTGGCCCACACCGGCCAACACATCCCAGCTACACTCGTCCCACCTGCCTGTGTTGGTCCACATCCCTCCAAACCTGTCCTATCCATGTACCTGTTGCTTAACTGTTTCTTAAATGTTGGGGTAGTCCCTGCCTCAACTACCTCCTCTGGCAGCTTGTTCCATACATCCAACATCCGTTGTGTGAAAAAATGATCCCTCAGATTCCTATTAAATCTGTTTCCCTTCACCTTGAACCTATGCAGTTGGCAGGATATTCATGTGGAGTGTGAAGGGAATGGATCCAACACGTCATCTGTCCATTCCCTCTGCAGATGCTGCCTGGCCCGCTGAGTCTTTCAGTTCAGTCTAGTATAGAGATACAGTGCAGAAACGAGCCCTCTGTGATGTTTCGGGTCGGGACCCTTCTTCAGACATTTTAATCGAGGGGAAGAGAGGAGGGGAGGGGGGGGGGGGGCGGGATAGTGTTTGGCAAGTGATATTAGACCCATTAAGCCACTTCAACTCATCCTATCACAAACATTCCCATTTGTTCTACGCATCCCTTCCCTGTTACTGAAAAGAAACAGACCCTTCGCTTCAGATGAAGATAAACGGTTTCTCTTTCTGAGGAATGCATCGCTGATATTTTCCAGCATTTTCTGTTTTTGTTTCCGATTTCCTTCACCTGCAGTATTTTGTTTTATTTTAGATTCCATCTCTTGTTCAGTGCTCAGCTCCCTGCTCCCTGTTAGTGTGGTGCCCCATCAGTTAGCCGACTCACGAATAATTGAGGAGGTCTTCAAGTGTAGAATTCTTTGGAAAGTGGGAGATTCAACAGCGCTGTCATATGCACCAGCAATGCACCAATGAAATTCTTACTTGCTGCAATTTTACAGGCCCATTAATACAATGACACATAGATACATATATAATATTCACCGTTACAATAAATTAATAACAGCAATACTAGGTAACCATAATAGTGCACAACTGAAATCCGTAGTGCAACGAAAGACACAGTCTGTAGAAGATCACAGTTGCTGAGGTCAGTGTTGTGCAGTGTTCCAGAGCTTGATGCTTGCTGGGAAGAAGCTGTTCCTGAACCATTAGGTCACGGTTTTCAGGCTGCTGTACCTTCTTCCCGATGGTAGCAGCGAGATGAGAGCGTGGCCAGGGTGGTGTGGGTCTCTGATGTTGTCTGCCTTATTGAGGCAGCGCCTCCTGTAGATCCCTTCGATGGTGGGGAGGTCAGTACCCGTGATGGAACGGGCAGTGTCCACCACTGCCTCTGTAGACACCTATGAGTTGCTGAACCAGGCGGTGATGGAAGCAGTCAGTGTGCTCCCTAATGTACACCTGTGGAGGCTCAATAGAGTGTGAAGAAGAGTCATGAACATGAAACCTGTCTATGTCCTCCAGACATGTTGCCTAACCTGCTGAGTTCCTCCAGTACTTTATGTGTGTTTTTTTTGATAGAGTATTCATTGACATGTTGAATTTCCTCAAACTTCTGAGGACATAGAGGCGTTGGCGAGGAGAGAAGTTGGTGGGATGGGGAGGAGATAGAGCTTTGTGCAGAGATAAGGTCCATGGATAGGAAGCATAGATGGGCATCTTGGTGGGTATATGCGGGTTGGGTTGTATGACTCCATGATACTCTATGATTCTTTGACAATCAAATAGGCCTTTGATCTAAACCATTGTTATAAGGCCACAAGGGGAGTGATACATGGGTGAGTTGGGCCGAAGGGCCTGTTTCTATGCTGTATGACTGCGTGATTATGATAAGTGAGAGCGGTGGCCTAACTGACCTCTCGTTGACCTTGCCAGCGACCCCTGACCTGGTGCTGGATGCCCAGCTTGCCCAGGAGTCAGTGTACCTGGAGGACCGGCCCCTACACATGCTGTACTGCGCCCACGAGGAGGGATGCCTGGCCAAGTCGGCGGATGCCATGAGCTGGCCGTACGGACACCGGAGGCTCCTGCGCTTCTCCTCGCAGATCCACAACATCGGACGCACCGACTTCCGGCCCAGGGCGGGACGGCACGCCTGGGTCTGGCACAGCTGCCACGCGTAAGCTCCTGCCCCCCCCCCCCCCCCCCCGCCCACGAGGCCGCTCCATCACCGGCCCCTTCCCTGCCAACCTTTCATGTTTCATGGGTGGCACAGGTGGCGCAGCGGTTAGAGTTGCTGCCTCACAGCGCCAGAGACCCGGGTTCAATCCTGACCGTGGGTGCTGTCTGTACGGAGTTTGTACGTTCTCACTGTGACCGCGTGGGTTTTCTCTGGATGCTCCGGTTTCCTCCCACATTCAAAAGAAGTGCAGGTTCGTCGGTTAATTAGCTCGATATACTTGTAAATTGCCCCAAATGTGTGTGGAATAGTGTAGGTGTACGGGGTGATCACTGGTCGGCATGGACTCGGTGGGCCGATGGGACTGTTTCCACAGCCAAATAGCCGACAAAGCTGCACCACTTTGGAGTTTGGGAGGAAATCATTGCACCCGAAGAAAACCCACGCGGTCACAGGGCGGAATGTACGGCACTCGTGGTCAGGATGGAACCCGGGTCCTGGCGCGGTGAGGCAGCAACTCTACCGCTGCGCCACCACGCCGCCCCTCATTCCCTTTCATCTACACATGTCTTCTCAGCCACAGAAAACCGACACATTACCAACATCTGATTGGTCATTCAACAATATTTCACTGACTGGGTGACATTCCATTGGTCAGTTCTGGACATTTCTTTGGCCAATTAAACCACAATTCATTGGCCTGAGGCCAACTCGCCGGCCAGTTATGGAAATTCCATTGGCTGGTTAAACATTTTGTTGGCCAGATAACAATATTTAATTGACTCAGTCACATTATATCGGTCAGTAAACATTTTATTGGTTGGGTGATGTTACTTTGGTTGGTCAACATTTCATTGGCGGTTAATATTCGATTGGCTAGTAAATATTTCATTTTCCAGTTAACGACATTTCATTGGCCAGTTAACATGTCGTGAGCTGGTAAACATGTCGTTGGTTTATTAACAAGTCTTTATTGGCGTTTTCATTGTTTTGTAAAATGTTTGCTGGTAGCAGTCAGAACATTTACGATTCTGTTTCTGTTCAAACGCATGGTTGGAATCTTGACCAGGCAGAAAACAGGAATAACAGGATCCCCAGGAGTGGGGTCCAGGTCGGGATCTAATCCACGGGTTATGTGGGTTTGTATAGAGAATAACAGATTCCTGAGTGTGTGTTACATTGAGATCTAATCCATGGGTTTTACTCTTTACCGACCAAGATGCCCCATCTATGTTGGTCCCATTTGCCATGGCTGACCTAGATCCCTCTAAATCTTTCCTATCCATGTAGCTGTCCAAGTGTCATTTAACTGTGCATTCACCCTATCTATTTCCCTCATGATCTTCCACATCCCTATAAGACCATCCCTCATCCGCTTGTGCTCAAAGGAATAAAGTCCTGGCCTGCCCAACCTCTCCCTGTAGCTCAGGCCCCCGAGTCCTGGCAATGCCCTTGTAGATCTTCTCTGCAGTCTTTCCAGCTGACTGACATCTTTCCTGTAGTAATTACCCAGGGACACACACCCCGCCACGCAGTTCGATAACTCTCCAACAACAGAACTTCTTTAGGAAAGATTGACAATGGCAATTCTGAGAAGCTTGTTGATTGCATGCTCCCTGGCTGTGAACAATGTTGCTTGTGGGAGCCATTATCCAAGGCTGGGCCCAGGCCAGTCACTGCTCTTTGCCAAGTACATTCCATTCCACATCACGTCACTGCCTGCAAGCCTTCACAAAGGGAAAATCCTGGATTCCTGCAACGTTTTAAGAGTCACAGAGTCGCACAGCACTGAAAACCTGGCCAACTGGCCAACATGCTCCATCTAAGTTTATGGTATCAGAGCAGAATTTGGCCATTTGGCCCATCGCATCTACTCCACCATCCAATTATGGCTGATCTATCTTTCCCTCTCAACCTCATTCTCCTGCCTTCTCCCCAGAACCCTTTACACCCTTAAGCCCCAGAGTTACTCACGAATTCTCCCGAGTTTTCCCCTTGATTCAAATTTGGAGAATGTCCATAGCAAGTCCGTAGGGGTCCGTAGATATATCGTAGTGGCTCGTAACGGCAGCCGTAGGTACTCGGGGCATCAGGTAAGTTGGGACGTTTTTCAGCATTTTTCAGCATTTTTCAGCATTTCCACGTTGTGAAAAATGTCCACAAGTAAACAAATAGCCCCGAGTAAAAATAATAGCCCAACAAGGAGTAAAATAAATAGCCCGAGTACCTACGGCTGGCTATTACTGTAATTCTCCGAGTTGAATCAAGGAGAATTCGTGAGTAACTTGGGAAAGTGGGACAGGGGCTTTACTAATCAAGAATCTGTCTAATCTCTGACTTAAAAATACCCAATGACTTGGCCTCCACAGCCTTCTGTGGCAATGAATTCCACAGATTCAACACCCTCTGAATAAAGAAATTCCTCCTCATCTCCTTTCTAAAGGTACATACCTTTATTCCGTGGCTATGACCTCCGGTCCTAGGCTCTTCCAATAGTGAAAACATCCTCTCCACATCCACTCTATCCAGGCCTTTCACTATTTGGTTTCAATGAGGTCTCACCTCATTCTTCTAAACTCCAGCGAGTACAGGCCCAGATCAATATATGTTAACCCAATCATTCCTGGTATCATCCGTGTAGACCGCTGGACCCTCTCCAACGCCAGCACATCCTCTTCAGGTATGGGGCCCAAAACTGCTCACAATAGGTCAGTGGCCGTGATGGACCGACCGGGCAGTGTCCACTGCTCTCTTAGTATCCTTCATTCCTGAGCGTTCGAGTTGCCGAACCAGGCTGTGAAGCAACCGGTCAGTGTGGTGTCTACTGTACATCTGTAGAAGTTTTATAGATTCTGAAGAAGCTGAAACTTGGCCCATGTTTGAATTTGAGTTTAGTTTAGTTTTGTATCACGTGTACCGAGATCTTATTGTATAGTAACCAGTCAGCGGAAAGACAATACATGATTACAATCGAGCCATCCACAGTGTACAGATACATGATAAAGGGAATAACATGAATAATGTATAGTGCAAGATCAAGCCAGTAAACTCCAGTAAAGCCAAGTCCGAAGGTCTCTGATGAGATAGATAGTAGTTCAGGACCGCTCTCTAGTTGTTGGGAGGATCATTTACTTGTGTGATAACAGCTGGGAAGAAACTGTCCTTGTTCTCCAGAGATGTTGCCTGCCCTGTTGATTTACATTTGAGTTGCAGAAGTAGGCCGTGAAGCTGCTGGTCAGTGTGCTCTCCACTGTAATCCCGAAAACACACACTTCCTGCGGTGTAGCTGAACTGTGGAACTGGGCCAGGGAACGAGGGCCGTGGAGGCAGGTCGTGCTGCCAGTAAACCACGGTTTGAATAAGCCACGGCCGGCAGAGTGTTTGGAATACTTCACCCGTGAGAAATTTCTAGGAACAGGCGGAGTTTTCCTGCCAGATATTAATTCCCAATAGACTGTACATCAGCATTCTAGTAACTTTATGCCTTCGGCTTGACAACTAGGAGCACACCCCCCTTCACTCCCCCTCACTCCCCCGGCACCTCCTGCAACGGCTGCTCTCTGAGAAGTCTCTTAAAAATTCTTCAAACTCCGTCATGCCCACTGTGCAGATATCCTTGTGAGACCAACTCCGGGTAGGAGGCAGAGAGAGAAGGGGGTGGCTGATCCCATTAGATAACGGCTTGGGGACCGACTGAAGCAGCTTTGGGATAAAGACACGGTAGGCTGTGAGGCAACTGGTTATTGGTCTGGAAATCACGGCCCGTCTACAGCTCTGGCAACTCCTTACAACATATAACATAGAGCATGGTACAATGAACATAGAACATACAACATAGTACATGGAGAACATAGAACATAGAACATAGAATATAGTGCACATAGCACAAAACAACACAGAATATAATATAGTACATATTACGTAGTGCATAGAACAAAGTGCAAATACGTTCATAACTTATAGGAGCAGAATTAAGCCATTCGGCCCATCAAGTCTACTCCACCATTCAATCATGCCTGATCTATCTTTCCCTCTCAACCCCATTCTCCTGACCTCCCCGTATCCTTTGACACCCATACTAATCAAGAACCTGTCAATCTCCGCCTTAAAACTACCCAATGATGTGGCCTCCACAGCCGTCTGTGGCAATGAATTCCACAGATTCACCGCCCTCTGGCTAAAGGAATCCCTCCTCGTCCACTTTCTAAAGGTACGTCATTTTATTCTGAGGCTGTGCTGCTCCCTGGTCCTAGACTCTCCCACTAGTGGAAACATCCTCTTCACATCCAAGTGAACATGAAACATAGTGCAAATAACATAGAACAGTACAGAGAGGAACAGGCCCTTCGGCCCACAATGCCTGTGCTAACCGTGATGTTGAGAGCAGGGTTGGTCTTGCCTCGGTGCAGTGGAAGCCACGTTGTATTGCATTTGTTTGTCCACCTTCGCCATGCTCATCCCTGCGGCGTTCCTGTCTCCACAGTCACTACCACAGCATGGAGGTGTTCACTCACTACGACCTCCTGACCCTCAACGGGAGCAAGGTGGCCGAGGGTCACAAAGCCAGCTTCTGCCTGGAGGACTCGGATTGTGAGAGAGGTAGGTTTCGGTTGGGGGAGCTGGGGGGGGGGGGGGGGGTGAGGGTCTCCATTAGCCATGGACATGGGAACAGCTGGCACAGCGGTAGAGTTGCTGCCACACAGCGCCAGAGACCCGGGTTTGATCTGGACCACAGGTGCTGTCTGTACGGAGTTTGCACGTTCTCCCTGTGACCGTGTAGTTTTTCTCCATGTGCTCCAGTTTCCTCTCACACTCCAAAGACGTGCAGGTTTGTAGGTTAATTGGCTTTGTAAATTGTCCCTAGTGTGTGGGATAGTGTTAATGTCCGGGGTGATCGCTGGTCGGCGCGGATTCGATGGGCCGAAGGGCCTGTTTCCACCCTGTAGCTCTAAAGCTTGCACGGTGCAGAATGACCTCATCAGATTCCAATCTACCCCACTCGTATGATGATGTAAGGATTCCAACCCATATGTTCACGTTCATAAACGGTTGGAGCAGAATAAGGCCATTCGGCCCATCAAGTCTACTGCACCAGCAATCGTGGCTGATCTATCTTTCCCTCTCAACACCATTCTCCTGCCTTCTCCCCATAATCCTGACACCCGTACTAATCAGGAATCTATTAATCTCCAACTTAAAAACTTGCAGATACACCACCCTCTCACAAATAAATTCCTCCTCATCTTCTCTCTAAAGGCACATCTTTTTATCCCAAGGCTATAGACAATAGACAATAGATGATAGGTGCAGTAGGTAGGCCATTCGGCCTTTCGAGCCAGCACCGCCATTCAATGTGATCATGGCTGATCATCCCCAATCAGTACCCTGTTCCTGCCTTCTCCCCATATCCCCTGACTCCGCTATCTTTAAGAGCCCTATCTAGCTCTCTCTTGAAAGTGGCCTCTGGTCCTAGACTCTCGCACTCTAACCAGACCTTTCACTATTCACTGTTTCAATGAGGTTCCCTGCATTCTTCTAAACTCCAGTCAGTACAGGCCCAGTGCCATCAAACACTCATCATATGTTAACCCAATCATCGCTGACATAATTCTCATAAACCTCCTCTGGACCCTCTCCAACGCCAGCACATCCTTCCTCAGATATGGGGCCCAAAACTGCTCACAATATTCCCAATGCGGTCTGACTGGTGCCTTAAAGAGCCTGCGCATTACATCCCTGTTTTTATAATCTAGTCCTCTTGGAAGTAAATAGCATTCACCGTCCTTACTACCGATATGTGAACCCCCCCCCCACCCCCCCCCCTCATGTTATGACGTCTTTGGAAAAGTATAACATTGGAAAAAGTGGAGTGGCTGTAACCACGGCAATGGTTGACTGGGTGTCTGTGGAGGGTTGTGGTTTCCTCTGCTCTTAAAGCCGATCCCAGATGTGCCCTGGGAACAAGGGACTGCCTGTGGGAGGGGGGCCGTCAGTGGGAAAGCGTTGATGTTAGACTGTCGGGGCATCTCCGGGAGACACACACAGCCTGGGACAGTCTGGCGATGTGGAGGCTGCTTCCTGCACAGACAGCGGAAACCAGGAGATCGACCCACCCCGAACCCAGACCGTGCAACCCAACCGTCTCCAACAACAAGCAGAGCTTCCCAGCAGCCCACACATTCCTCTGCACAGCCCGCTCAGTGGGAATGTTCCTGCTTTATCTCTCAGCTCACCATGACATCGTGGCCATAAATCTCGTTAAGTAGCAGAACGCTCCTTATTCTGACAAGGGTGCAGAGAAGTTTCTTGTGGATGTTGCCAGGACTCGAGGGCCTGAGCTATAGGGAGAGGTTGGGCAGACTAGGACACATTCTTGGAGTGCAGGAGGCTGACAATAGACAATAGGTGCAGGAGTAGGCCATTCGACCCTTCGAGCCAGCACTGCCATTCAATGCGATCATGAGGGGTGATCTTATAGAGGTGTATAAGATCATGAGAGAAGTGGACTGGGTGAATGCACAGTGTCCTTTACCTAGTATAGAACGAGTGCTGAGAACATTCTTTATGTTTGTCTTTCCGCTGACTGGTTAGCACGCAACAAAAATCTTTTATCTGTACCTCGGTAGGTGTGACAATAAATAAACTACTAACTTCTGAGTTTTTTTACTCCACAGATTCCAGCATCTGTAGTCTCTTGCGCCTCTAAACAGAACCTGCTGGGGTTACTGCCCATCAAAACCTCCACACCCTTGCCTGTGTTCACCGATTACCTGCCAGGCTTTGTCCAGCTTTCTTCCCCCTTCCCCACCCCCCCCCCCGCCACCACACAATCACTTAAGCACCACCTATCTCACGAGAGTTTTCACAATCTTGGCCTACAAGTAATTTGCCTGCAGTTTTATTGATTGTGACAGAGATGTTATCACTTTGTAGAGAATATCCAGAGCCACAGACATGAACTTGCTGTGTGCGTGCACCGTAATCAGTTACCATCTGCAGTAAACCCTCGCAATAATGGACCTTTATATAGCGGACACAAAATGCTGGAGTAACTCTGCGATTCAGGCAGCATCTCTGGAGAGGAGGAATGGGTGACGTTTCGGGTCGAAGCTGCAATGGGTGAAGAAGAAGGGTCCGAAGAAGGGTCTCAACCCCGAAACGTCACCCATTCCTCCTCTCCACAGATGCTGCCTGACTCGCTGAGCTAGTCCAGCACTGTTTTTTGTAGAGTGTAGTTTAGTTTATTACTGTCAGGTGTACCAAGGTACAGTGAAAAGGTTTTGTTCGGGTGCTATCCACTCATAGGCTACACATGATTATGATCAAGCTGTCCATAGTGCACAGATAAAGGATATATTTAGTGCAATATAAAGTTTGACTTAAGACAATTCAAACATCTCCAATGAGGTAGACGGGAGGTCAGGACCGCTCTCTTGTTGGTGATCGAATGGTTTAGTTGCTTGATAACAGCTGGGAAGAAACTGTCCCTGAATCTGGAGGTGTGCGTTTTCACACTTCTGTACCTCTTGCCTGATGGGAGAGGGGAGAAGAGGGAGTGACTGGAATGAGACTGGTCCTTGATTGTGTTGCTGGCCAACCAAGGTGTAGATGGAGTCAATGGAAGGGAGGTCCTGGGCTGCATCCACAATTCTCTGAAATTTCTTGTGATCTTGGGTGGAACTGTTGCCAAACCATGATGTGATGCATCCCAATCATATGGTTTCCACGGTGCATCTGTAGAAGTTGGTGAGAGTTGTTGGGGACATGTCGAACTTGCTCGGCCTTCTAGGGAAGTAGAAGCATTTGTGTGCTTTCATTGATACACAGGCAATAGGTGCAGGAGTAGGCCATTCGGCCCCTTGAGCCAGCACCGCCATTCAATGTGATCATGGCTGATCATCCACAATCAGTACCCTGCCTTCTCCCCATATCCCTTGATTCTGCTGGCCCCAAGAGCTCTATCTAACTCTCTTCTGAATGCATCCAGTGAATCAGCCTCCACTGCCTTCTGAGGCAGGGAATTCTACAAATTCACAACTCTGTGTGAAAACTGTTTTTCCTCATCTCAGTTCTAAATGGCCTACCCCTTATCCTTAAACTTTGGCCCCTGGTTCTGGACTCCCCCAACATCGAGAGCATGTTTCCTGCATCTAGCATGTCCAATCCCTTAATTACTTTATATGTTTCTAGAAGATATCCTCTCATCCTTCAATATTCCAGTCCAGTCGTTCCATTCTTTCATCATATGACAGTCCCGCCACCCCAGGAATTAACCTTGTGAACCTATGCTGCACTCCCTCAATAGCAAGAATATCCTTCCTCAAATTAGGAGACCAAAACTGCACACAATAGAAACTGGTGTGGTCTCACCGGGGACCTGTACATTGGGGGGGGGGGGAGTCAGTCACTGTGTATATCGTAGTGACTCAACAACCTCAATGGTTCAATGTGGCTTTTCTTGTCACATGTGTGATGTGCAATCGAACAGTGAAATTATTTTCTTACAAACAGTCCAGTAAAGTGTTGCCACACCAAAGCACATCCCAGATTAGCAGTGTGCAGAAACAGTCCACTGATCACGCACGCACGCATGAAGCGCCATGTTTTTGCCCCATTTACAAAGTCCAGTCCGTGCTCTAGTTGTTGCGAGTGGTGCCTGATCCAGGTGAGCCCCAGGCTGCAGCGGGGCCTCCAGTCGTCGCCTTCCTTGGACTCCACGTCACTCTGCTTGCCCTGGATCTGGGATGTCCTCTGTTTGAAGTGGTGAACGGGTGCTAACCACACACTCTCCCTCTTCGCCCACCCGCAGGGATTTACAAAGAGTACGCTTGCGCCAACTTTGGAGACCAAGGCATCAGTGTGGGTTGCTGGGATCTGTACCGGCATGATATAGACTGCCAGTGGATAGATATCACAGATGTTAAACCGGGAAACTATGTCTTCCAGGTTAGTAACCCTGCCCATTATCAATCGCCCAGTCTGTACTCAACATTGTACTTGTTGTTATAGAGTCATAGAGCGTGGAAACAGGCCCTTCAGCCTAAGTGAAGGAGCAGCATGATGGTGCATCGGCAGAATTGCTGTCTTCCAGCACTAGAGACTTGTGTTCGATCCTGACTATGGGTGCTGTCTGTATGGAGTTTGTACATTTTTCCTGGGACCGCGTGGCTTTTCTCCGGGGGCTCCAGTTTCCTCCCACACTCCTAAGACGTGCAAGTTTGTAGGTTAATTTACTTCAGTAAAGATTGTAAATTGTCCCTAGTGTGTAGGATAGTGTTAGTGCACGGGGATTGATGGTCGGTCTGGACTCGGTGGGACGAAGTGGTTGTTTCCATGTTGTATCTCTAAACTAAACACAGAACTTGTCCGCATTGACCAACATGCCCAATCTACACTAGTCCCACCTGCCTGTATTTGACCCATATCCCTGTCAACCTTTCCTATCCATGTACCTGTCCAAATATCTCTTAAATGTTATGATAGTACCTGTCTCAACTACCTCCTCTGGCAGCTCGTTCCATACACCCACCATCCTTTGAGTTAAAAAAAGTTGCCCCTCGGGTTCCTATTAAATCTTCCCCACCCCCACCCACCTCCCACCTTAAAATTATGTCCACTGATTCTCGATTCCCCTACTCTGGGCAAGAGCATTTACAGAGAAACATAGAAAATGGGTGCAGGAGTAGGCCATTCGGCCCTTCAAACCAGCACCGCCATTGAATATGATCATGGCTGATCATCCAAAATCAGTATCCCGTTCCGGCTTTTTTCCCCATATCCATTGATTTCCTTAGCCCTGAGAGCTAAATCTAACTCTCTTGAAAACCCAATCTATTCCTCAAGTTACCCTTAACTACAGCAATGGTGCAGCGGGTACAGCCACTGCCTTACAGCAGCAGGGGCCTGGGTTTGATCCTGACCTTGGGCGATATCTGTGTGTGGCGTTTGCACGTTCTCCCTATGACCCAATGTGTTTGAACAAGGAATTTCATCGCACCCTGGTCAATAGATTCATCTCTTACATTTTTCAAACGGGACATTGGCCGGCTTCTCTATCATTGGAGATGGATGATGCCTGAATTATCCACCAGCCGCTGCCTCACAGCGCCAGAGACCCGGGTTCGATCCTGACCACGGGTGCTGTCTGTACGGAGTTTGCACGTTCTCCCTGCGAACTGGCGGGTTTTCTCCGGGTGCTCCGGTTTCCTCCCACATTCCAAAGACGTGCAGGTTTGTAGGTTAATTGCCGTCTATAACATTGTAAACTGTCCCTAGTGTGTGTCGGATAGTGCTGGTGTACACGGGGTGATTCAGCGCTGTATCTCTAAACTAAACATCTGAATTCTCACCTCTCTCTCCTGCTTCAGGTGCACATTAACCCCAACAATGAAGTGGCGGAGTCTGACTTCTCCAACAACATGATGAAGTGCCGGTGTAGGTACGACGGCTTCCGCATCTGGATGTACGGATGTCACATAGGTACGCATCTCTCACAGTGACGGGGACTAGGGTAACTGCACCACCTCACAGTGTATCGGCACAGTGGCACAGCGGTAGAGCTGCTGCCTTATAGAAACTCAAAGCCTTGGCTTGCAATAAACTTCTGTACCTCTTACCTGATGGTAGAGGGGAGAAGAGGGAGTGACCGGGGTGAGGCTGGTCCTTGATTATGCTGCTGGCCTTACCAATAGAGTCAATGGAAGGGAGGTTGGCTTGTGTGATGGTCTGGGCTGCGTCCACAATTCTCTGCAATTTCTTGCGGTCTTGGATAGAGCTGTTCCCAAACCATGCTGATAAATGGATAGGAGCTCAGGACCGCTCCTAATCGGTGATAGGATGGTTCAGTTGCCTGGTAACAGCTGGTAAAAAAAACTATATTCAAACAAGAGCCAATATATTGGAGCCATCTTTAAACTACTCGTAGTGAAAATGTTGTTTTGAAGCAAATATCTATTTAAATTCTTCTAACAAATATAGACCAGAGTTGGTTGCAAAGTAAAATTGGATTGAACAATTTAGTTTAGATTAGTTCTTAATTCTTACCTGTCGCAGCTGTACAAGCACATTAAACATAAAAGCAGACAGATAAAAATGTAAAGTGATCAGTGGTTCGAGGTGAAGCAGACTGTGATAGTGTGGACTGGAATAGGCAGTGGGACTGAGGTGCATGGTAGTCTGGTTATGAGTGAGATTGGATGCGTGTGTTCCTGGCAGTCCTGGGGATTTGGGGATGTATGTCCAATCTCCTGCCCTCTGTTAGTGTGGGAATGGCTCTCAACATCTCTGATGTCGATAGACACAAAAAGCTGGAGTATCTCAGCAGGTTTGGCAGCATCTCTGGAGAAAAGGAATAGGTGACGTTTTGGATTGAGACCTTTCATGAGACTGCCAGCACCTGCACATGTCTGATGTTGGTCTCTGATGACCTGGCCTCTGTTCGTGAGGGAAGCTTCCCGATGTCACCGGGGTGATCTCCAGTTCTCTAACGCCTCTGTCTCTTCTCTCAGGGGATGCCTTCAGCACTGCTATCGAGGACCAGTTTGAGCATCAGGCTGCCCTGGCCGGCAACATCTCCTAGCCGAGCGATGGCCCTCGGTGGGGATACCACCCACTACCTCCGACCTCCTGCCCAACCCCCGTCTCTGCCTCGACCCACCGTGCTACACCCGCCGCTCCAGTGGACAGCGAGGAGGGAGGCTGGCGGTGGCTGACTGCCGCCCGTTTATCCATTCCAAACTCGTGGTCGCCTGGGGCGGTGGATGGGAATCTGGGCTGGGATGAGGCGGGTTGGGATGGGATGAGATGGGGATGAGGTGGAATGAGATGGGGTGGGAAGGAATGAGGAGGGATGGGATGGGATGGGGGTGAAACTAGAACTTTGGGTTTGAAATACATTAAAGCCGACTGCTGACATGTTCATCTCACCCAACGGAATCAGGAGCTTGTAACATCCCACAGTCAAATTGAGCATCACTATACCCCTCACACATGTTCCTGAATCCCCAATACCCCAGTGCCCACAATATCCTCACCCAGGCCCCCAGTACCCCACAATTCCATACCTCTTCCTGCTACCCCAATACCCAGTGCTCATAATGCCCTCGTCCAGTTCCCCCCCCCCCCCCCCCCCCCCCCCCCCCCCAAGTGCTAATTTAAACCCTCACCCACCCTGTGTTTGTGTTTTTTTTTAATATTATAAATAATCGGTCCGTATTGGGTCTAAGACCTCCTTTACCTGCACATTTAATTATTTGAGGATAGACAGAAATGCTGGAGAAACTCAGCGGGTGAGACAGCATCTATGGAGCGAAGGAATTAGGCAACGTTTCGGGTCGAAACCCTTCTTCAGACATTATTTGAATTATTTGAGGATATTTTTTCAAAAGATCTATAAATATATATGTACATAAATATAAAATATTATACAAAAGCGAATGTGTGTCTGTGGTGTGTTTAAATCTAATCCTTGTTCGAATAGACCGTCATTACTGCCGTTGCTTTATCCTTTGGCGAATTCTCTATCAAAAGTTGCTTGGCTAACAGTAGAGCAGCGGGTAGAGCTGCTGCCTCACAGCGGCAGAGGCCTGGCTTCGATCCTGACCTTGGATGCTGCCTAAGCTGAGTTTGCACGTTCTCCCAGTGACCGCATGGATTTTCTCCGGGTGCTGGGTGCTCTGGTTTCATCCCAGAGATGTGCAGGTTAATTGGCCCTCTGTAAATTACCACTAGTGTGCAGGGAGTGGATGAGAAAGTGGGATAACATAGAACTGGTGTGAGCGTGTGATCGATGGTTGGCCTTAACCTGATGGGCAATACAGTACAGAAACACGCCCTTTGGCCCCACAGTCTATGCTGAACAAGTTGGCGATACTAGACTTGCCCCATTTGCCGACATTTATCCCATATCCCTCTAAACCTTTCCTATCCATGTACCTGTCCAATTGTCTTTTAAATGCTGTTATGGCGCCTGTTTCAACTACCTCCTCTAGTAGCTCGTTCCATGTTTGTAAGAAAATAATTTCACTGCGCGTTAGCACTTCGCACGTGTGATAATAAAAGCCCCATTGAACATTTTTCCAACATCAAATACAGGAAAAGGTGGGATTTGCAGGAAAAAATACCGATTTGTGCACAGTGAGCTGTTCGCATTGGGATTTCTTTTAAGTGAAAGAACACAGGAATGCCAAGGGAAATGGCTATTTCCTATTGCGTCGATGCATTGCTTCATACTCGCTCCTTCGGAAGCAGTGAACCCACCAGTAACGGGCTGGAGCCCTGATCAAAGGCAGAGGGTGGGTCGGCAGAGTGAGCCAGAACAGGCGGCAGCTTCTGCTGTTTACCCGTGGAGCCCATTTATACGTTCAGCGGCTGATGGCATTTCGGACGGGCCGGCTGCTAGCCTCCTGCTCTCTAAACCCTGCCAGCAAAAGGGTGAAGGCTTTGCTTTGCCCGTTTGATCTTGCAGTCGAACCTGATCAAGCGTGCTGGTTTAGGGTGGAGTCCTTCTCACCGAGACCACTAATGAAACAGCTTCCTGCTTCACTCTCTTTACAAGTGAGAGAGGTTGCTCTGTTTAACGTACCTACCCTTGGAGACCTGAACAAAATGCTGGAGCAATTCAGTGGGTCAGGCAGCATCCGTGGAGAGAATAGACAGACTGTTTCACGTAGACTGCTCATTGAAAAGATATTTCCTTATCCGACAGCTCGTTCCATACACCCACCACTGTGTGAAAGAGCTGTCCCTTTTGGGTTCCCGATAAATCGTTCCCCTCTCACCATTCCCATCCTAGTGTGTAGGGAGTGGATGAGAAAGTGGGATAACATAGAACGATGGTACACAGAAATGCTGGAGAAACTCAGCGGGTGCAGCAGCATCTATGGAGCGAAGGAAATAGAACGATGTTGGGGAAGTCCAGGACAAGGGGTCACAGTTTAAGGATAAAGGGGAAATCCTTTAGGACAGAGATGAGAAAAACATGTTTCACATAGAGAGTGGTGAGACTCTGGAACTCTCTGCCACAGAAGGTAGTTGAGGCCAGTTCATTGGCTATATTTAAGAGGAAGTTAGATGTGGCCCTTGTGGCTAAATGGATCAGGGGGTATGGAGAGAAGGCAGGTACAGGATACTGAGTTGGATGATTAGCCATGATCATATTGAATGGCGGTGCAGGCTCGAAGGGCCGAATGGCCTACTCCTGCACCTATTTTCTATGTTTCTAACTGGTGTGAACCTCAGTCTCAATTGCTCCAAGGAATAAAATCCTAGCCTGCCCAACCTCTCCCTGTGGCTCAGGCCCTCAAGCCCCAGCAACATTCTTGCAAATCTTTCCAGCTTCGTGGCAACCTTCCTGCAGATATACATGTGGTGACACATACCCACTCCACAGAGATCACCACAAACAACTTCCGTTTGGAGATTCTTCCCTGGTTTTGTTTATGGAATCTTATTGTCTAGTCTGCACTTTATTCCCCACGTTTCCCGAGGACTTTTCATTGTCTGAATGAGATCATTTCTGGCCAGCTGCTAGTATTATTTCACTCCTATACACTTCACTTATACCTCAATGGTCCAATGGTTGTTAATTGTCACGTAGGCATTGCACAGTGAAATTATTTTTGCATAGCTCATACATGCACAGGTCACCATATTTTGGCACCGTTTACAAAAGTAAGAATGCAAAGTCCGGTCCACTTGCTAGATGTACTGGAGTGGCCCGCGATCCAGGTAAGCCCCAGGGCCTTCTCCGTCGCCCTTGACCGGCCCGGCCCGACCCACCAACTGATGTCCCTCTCCTCGCCCGGCCACCTCTGTGTCCCCTTGTCTCCTTTTCATCTCTAGACGTTGTTACTTACTCCACCCATCTGCAGTAAAGGACAGTTGGACACGTACAAGGATAGGAAAGGATTAGAGAGATAGTGGACAAATGTGGGCAGGTGGGACGAGTGCAGATGAGGCATCTTGGTTGGTATGGGCAAGTTGGGCTGAGGGGCCTGTTTCCACGCTGTATGCCTCTAACCAGGCCTTCACTATTCGGTAAGTTTCATAACATTACAGCTCCAGCGTTTATCATTATTTCCACCCATCTGCCAAACGCCCCCTCCTTGTATCCACCGATCACGTGCTATGCTTTGTCCCATCCCCCACCTCTCTTTCCCAACTTTCTCCCTCCTACCCAGTGTCTGAAGAACGGTCCCCCCCGACCCGCTGAGTTTCTTCAGAACTTTGTGTTTTGCACCAGATTACAGCATCAGCAGTTCCTCGTGTCTCCAAAAGCTGTGATTCTTGTTCCAGCTGTTAAGCTGGAAAACATATGCTCTGAATTCAACCCCTTCTTTTCCTAGAACTCTTGGCAAAAAAAAAAAAGAGTAGGCTGGTTTCTCTGAGATCATCTCTGAGGCAACACACTCCTGCTGTGTACGTGAACCAATATCAGCAGGTCTTTTTAAAATGCACGTGCTAATCGAGAGAATGATTTTAATCTTTAGAGATACAGCTACAGCGCGGGCTACAGCTCCATGCCCTGGCTTCTGTCCACCGAGTCCACCCCGACCAGTGATCACCCCGTACAGTACCACTATCCTGCACACTGAGGCCAATTTTTTTTTTTTTTTACCAAAGTCAATTAATCCACCTCCAGTTTAAATTCCATCTGGAATATTTTGGAGGATCAAGAAACCTAGAACCAAGAATCTACAAACTTGCATGTCTTCGGAGTATGGCAGGAAATCGGAGCACCCGGAGAAAACCTACGCGGTCACAGGGAGAACGCCTATAAAAAAACTCTGTACAGGCAGCACCTGTCTGCAAGATTGAACCTGGGTCTCTGGCGCTGTAAGGCAGCAAATCTACCGCTGCGCCACCGTGCCGCCCTCATTCATGATCACTTAAATATTTAAAGACTTAAAATATGTAAAGATTAAAAGGAGTAACCATGTCTTTTATTAACCCCTTCATTCTTGTAATGCCATTCAGATAGAGAGAACACAGAACAGTATTGCCCAGGAACAGGCCTGTCAGGTCACTATCTGTGCCGTGTGCAATGTAAGACCAACTCTTATCTGCCTGCAAATATTCCTTCATTTCAATTATAAGGTAGTGAAGCTATTAGAGTCATACAGCATGGAATAGGCCCTTCGGCCTAACTTGTCCATGTTGTCCCAGATAGAGCCAGAGTGTCATACAGAACGGAGACGGGCCCTTACCCAAGCCAACCAAGATTCCCACCTGCCTGAGTTTCGACCATATCCCTCTAAACCTATCCTTTCCACATGCCAGTCCAAGTGTCTTTGAAGTGTTGTTGCAGTACCTTCCTCAACTACTTCCTCTGGCAGCTTGATCCATGTGCCCACCACCCTCTGTGGGGAAAAGTTGCCCCTTTGTTTCCTATCAAATCTTTCTCCTCTCACCTTAAAATGTTACATCTGCAGGTAGTAAAGATGGAACAGGGAGCAAGTGTGTGGCTTTACAATACCAAGCACAGATTATATTACAACAGACTTATCTACGACATTCACATCCCGATAAATATTTATTTTAAAAGTCTAGAGGAAGAAGTAGCAGTTTGGACATAGTATGCTATATAAGGTGTTGACGGATCTCGACGTTGCAAGGGGCTCCAAGCAGGCTTGTTAAGGAGGTGGGAGCAGATTTGCAGTTGTTTTTCTAGGTCAGTGATTACTTACTAACAAAGATCCGGATTGTCTTGGCCAGAGCACTGCAGAGTGCTGAGGCTCCTGTACCCTGCTTCCGATATTCCTTGTAGTCATAGTCATACAGCACGGAAACAGGCCCTTCAGCCCAACACGTCCATGCTGACCAAGATGCACCATCTACACTAGTCCCATTTGCCTGCATTGGTCCATATCCCTCTAAACCTTTCCTATCCATGTACCTTTGAGACTTTAGAGATTCAGTGTGGAAACAGGCCCTTCGGCTCAATGAGTCCGCGCCGACCAGCGATCCCCATACACCAGCACAGTCCTACACACTGGGGATAATTTACAATTTTTACCAGAGCCAATTAACCTACAAACCTGTACGTCTTTGCAAATTGGGAGGAAGCTGGAGTACCTGGAGGAAACCCACACGGTCACAGAGAGAACGTACCAACTCCATACAGTACCTGTAGTCTGGATCGAGAATGGGTCTCTGCCATTTTAAGGCAGCAACTCTATCACTGTACCAAGTGCCTCAACTCAAAGTCCAGGACCACGTGCGGGCGCTGTCCCTCACTGTCAGAGCGCATGTACGATGATGCTGGTGATCACGGGCCTATCCCAGCAGCCTACTCCTGGTCAAAGATCTTATAGCGGCTCCGCTATAAGATCTTTGGTCCTGGTCTTCGAAGGAGGAGGTGTGGAGATCTCATGCTTCTTCCTGTGGTTCGTCCTTGCCTCGAGAGGGGTACTGAAGGTGGCTTGCTGGCAGCTCAGCTTCAGGCTGTGTGTGTGTGTGTGTGTGTGTGTGTGTGTGTGTGTGTGCGTGTGTGTGTGTGTGCACGCATGTACTCGAGTGTGCATGTATGCCATGCAGTCCCTCATTGTCTGTGGGCATTAAGAGATTCTGGCTTGCCCCGGGCACTCAGTCTTAGCCTCGGGTAGAGACGCTGGCTGTCCAGTGCTTCTTTTCACGGCAGTCCAGTCTTGACCACACGGTGACACTAGTGCTCAATCCTGTCCCAATGGCTCAGTCTTCCTCACACCTGCAACAGGGGAACATCTAGATGGGAGGTAGCCTACTTTATCTTCTTTCCTCGCTGACTTCTTCTTCTTCTTCTTCTTCTTCATAAGTTCATAAGCTATAGGAGCAGAATTGGGCCATTTGTCCCATCAAGCCTGCTCTGCCATTCAGTCATGGCTGGTCTACCATTCCCTCTCAACTCCATTCTTGTGCCTTTGCCCTGTAACTCCTGACGCCCTTACTCATCTTCTCTTCTCTTCCTTCCACTTTTTCTTCCGCTTCTTCTCTCTTACCCTCTACTTTTCCCTGTCTGTCTGTCTCTCTCTTGGTCGGAAGCCATGGTTTTACAGAGCAGGCTGACGCTTCAAGTGGCCAGCCAATGATGCCGGGGATTGTCAGCCAGTTATAGGGGTCAGAGTGACCTCCAAGGGAGGGGGCGCTGTCACACCTGTCTTTGCCTGGCTGATCTCAGTGAGATGCCTCCATGATTGGAAGCCCAAGAGTGACTACAATCTACACCCCCTCATCATGAGGATTGGTGGGGCACCAACATATGAGCTGCTTGCACTTCCATCCTGCCTTTCACAATCTCAGGGCATCCCAGAGCTCTTTACAGTCAATTAAATGTTTCTGAAGTTGTAGCCACCAATTAGTGGACGATCGAGCTCTCTCAATGTGATATTGACCAGTTAATCTGTTTAGAGTGATATTGATTGACGTAAGGATATCAGCCAGAGCACTGGGAAGAACTTCTCTGCTCTACTGGAAGTAGTCTTATGGGATCAAATGAATCAAGCTCTTGAACACTGTACACCAACAATCAATACCTCAGACACTATGATCTTGTATGGACTGTGTCTATGGTTGCACAATGGACTTTGGTTTTGCACTATTATGGTTACCTGGTATCAGCATTATTAATGTATTGTATTATTGATTATTATCTATTTATCTGTGTGATATTGCATGGGTGATGTGTCAGTAAAGTTTTTAATATAGTTTATTTTTGTCGTATGTACCAAGGTACAGTGAAAAGCTTTTGTTTATGTGGTATCCAGTCAAAGAAAATAGCCGAAGATAGACACAAAGCGCTGGAGTAACTCAGCGGGTCAGGCAGCATCTCTGGAGGAAAAAGGATGGGTGACATTTCGGGTGGGGATCCTTCTTCAGGATGAAAGTAGGGGGCGGAGGAGGGGTGGGGGGTGAAGAGCTGGAGACGAGAAAAGTCCAGGACCAATCAAGGGCGGCCACAAACGAACTCAGGCACAGGGGGACCATGAGCGGCACATAATACTCCAAATGCGGCTTAACCAAAATGCCCGGCAGGTGTCAAGTAGTCTATGCCTCTCATAACTTTCGATACTTCTATCAGGTTTTCCTGCATCTTCCGGCATTCCAGAGAAAACAATCCAAGTCTGTCCAACCTCTCCCTGTAGCGAATACACTCTAATCCAGATATCATTCTGGCAGAGATGCTGCCTGTCCCGCTGAAGTACTCCAGCTTTTTGTGTCTATCATTCTGGTAAACCTCCTCTGCACCCTCTCCAAAGCCTCCATATTCTTCCTGTAAGTTCTCCCCAGAACTGCGCGCAATACTCCAAATGTACTTTAACCAAAGTAATCGCAAGCGGTTGAATGTATAAACTCCACACAGACAGCACCCGAGGTCAGGATCGAACCCGGGTCTCTGGTGCTGTGGGGGGTAGCGGCTCTACCAGCTGTGCCACAATGCCGCCCACTTGAAGATGGAAGGAATTACGTTTGAAGAGCATTACTTACACAAGAGCATAAGCTGGAATGCATGTGGTTTAGAGAAACTTGATTTTATTAAAAAATGTAAGATTTGCAAAGTTAATGACCCTTACTGTAGCGCAGCCCATCTCAGATTAAAACCCCTATAAAATCCAGCATCACATCGAGCAGACCAGGTAACAATGGCCCGGTAGCAAGGGTCAGCAGAGTTTTACTGACCTCTCACCTCCAGCCACAGGTCATGGTGTGATGAAGCTTCCTTTGGAGATCTTTGTAAACTTTGACACCCAGGGCACAGTCCGTTAACTTCTCCCTCACCGTGTGGAGATTTCGGGCAGACGCCTGAGAGAAGCCCGTGTTCGGGGTGAACAGCTGAGCAGCCGCAGGATAGCGGGAAGAACCTTCTCACTGAACTTGGTCTGGGGACTCAACTTACAACAAATTGAAAAGCATCGCTTTATTTACTGTTTCAACCGCTGTCTTTCCTTCTAAGGGCAAAAAGTTTACAGCCTTTTCATTTTAAAAAACCCCCAAAAAAAACACAGTTCACACACACCCCTCAAACATTTGTCCAGATTTTGAGCTCGTGGCTGGTGTTCCATCAAAGCCGTCGGTGGCAATGTCATTTGCAATATCATTTGCTTCAGAGCCTAATAAATTAGTATCACGTTTAAATGTTCCATTTATTTTAAACAAATATTGCAAATCTGGCCAAATTATGCAGCGCGGCAAATTGTCTCTCTCATGTAAAAGGAAACAAAGATAGATGTAAATGAAAGTCAGACAGATCTTTGATGAAGAGATTGGAATTCTAGTTGCCACGCGGGCTGATTGAAGCCAGATCAAATAGACGTGAGCGGGGCAAAGGAGACTGGAGATAGGCGGCATTCGGAAAGGGCATGTTTGCTTTGACTTGCATTCTGATGCTACCGAGCAACCCAGACTACTGCAATGTGCAGCTGTAAATTTTATCTTGCAGACCAGTGACTGCGTTGAGTTTAAGGGCTCGACTGGCATTCCGTAAAGGCTAAAAACACACACGGCAACTCTCTTTCCACTCACATTCCCGACTGAAAATGATTGGATGTGTCTAGACACAGGCCCTAGGTCCTCAGTTTGTGGTAACTTTCAATGAATCGCAGAAGAAAAATGCTTCTGTTCAAGACATTTCCAACTTAAACTGGACTTATTCAGTCACAGTACAAGAAAGTGGCTTTGAGTGCGTGGGTGAGAAGTTCAACGTATTATAACCAGCGGGATCTGATCCCAGTTATTTCAACGCACAAGGGTTTACCTTCAACAGAACAAAACAACCTGGGTGCACAGTGCAGCCCAGAGCAACGAGAGTGGAGAAACGCAGGTGAAACCAGTCGGAAAAAGCTTGACTTCCCCCCCGATATTCACTTACATTCCCATTACGTGCTGTTGCAATTCTAGGCATTAACCACAAGTTACAGGCCTTGATTGAGTTGCGAGCATTCCAAAAAAATCAAATCCCTTCACCTTCCTCCTTTCACTGCTCAGTATTTTTATATCACTTGATATTTTCAGGAAGTTATTGCGAGACGGAGAGACAGAAAATGACAGGGAGCCCATATCTCATTCCTGTACAATGACGATGTGATGACATTTTAACTCGGCTACTAATGAGCTTAAAGTAAACATGCCATTAGCAAATAGGCAGATCTGGAGCGTTCGTTGGAATATGCGATGACAGCACAAGGGGTCAAGTGCAAATCACTGCTCTATAACCAAGGAATGCGCTGCTGTAATTGCCAACAGTAGCTGAGCCACTTCACTTCTTCCATCACCTCTAACACTGAAATTAAACATCATCCCGTGGATTGGAATGATATTTTGCAGCGATGATTCCAAAGACAGATTTTCTAGACATATTTTGGGCCACAGGCAACTAGACAAACTGGCCTTGTGCCTTTACATGAAACCTTAGACTACCAATGAAAGCCTGCTGAAGAATGGTGGCGCTGGGAATACTCGATGGTAATCACCTTCGGCACAAAATCACATCTGACAGAAAACCAAAGGAAAACTGCAGATGCTGGAAAATCTGGGAAAAAAAACAGAAAATGCTGGAAATGCAGAGAGTGGTTACATTTCTGGTCAAAGACTTTAGATTTTAGAGATATAGCACGGAAACAGGCCCTTTGGCCTGCCGAGTCCACGCCGACCAGCGATCACCCCGTACACTAGCACTATCCTGCACACTAGGGACAATTTACAATTTACAGAAGACAATTATCCTACAAACCTACAAGGCTTGGATAGAGTGGATGTGGAGAGGACATTTCCACTAATGGGAGAGTCTAGTGGGATAGCCTCAGAATTAAAGGGCGTTCTTTTAGGAAGGAGATGAGGAGCAATTTCTTCAGCCAGATAACCATATAACAATTACAGCACGGAAACAGGCCATCTCGGCCCTTCTAGTCCGTGCCGAACACTTATTCTCACCTAGTCCCATCTACCTGCACTCAGACCATAGCCCTCCATTCCTTTCCCGTCCATATACCTATCCAATTTATTTTTAAATGATAAATTAGAACCTGCCTCCACCACTTCCACTGGAAGCTCATTCCAAGCAGCTACCACTCTCTGAGTAAAGAAGTTCCCCCTCATGTTATCCCTAAACTTTTGTCCTTTCATTCGCAAATCAATGGTGGTGAATCTGCGCAATTCTTTGCCACAGAAGACTGTGGAGGCCATCAATGGATATTTTTAAGGCAGAGATAAATCAACTTTTGATTAGTTGGGGTGTCAGGGGTTTAGGGGAGAAGGCAGGAGAGTAGGATTAGGAGGGAGAGATAGATCAGCCATGATTAAATGGGCCTAATTCTGCTCCTATCACTTATGATGACCTTACAAACCTGTAATGTGGGAGGAAACCGGAGCATCCGGAGAAAACCCACGCGGTCACAGGGAGAGCGTACAAATTAATGGAGAACGTACAGACAGCACTTTGGTCAGGATCGAGCCTGGGTAAAACACGTAAATACACACACACACGCCCGCAAGCACCCACACACATCGAAGAAGATTTAGACACAAGGAACTGCAGATACTGGTTTACTAAAAAAAAACGCAAAGTGCTGGAGTATCTCAGGTTGGGTGAAAAGAAACGGAGGAAATATTCGGAGCACCGACGTACACACGCATACCCTAGTCAACACACCACAGAGGCAGTAAGGCAGCGAAACAGTGCAAGTGTTGCAGGATTGTTGCGAGTAGGCAGTTGTCGCATCCATCCAGAAACAGACTGAGTGATCCAAGCTTCCAAAAAAACGCTCCTTAAATAATTCCAGTTAATTGATTTAAAAATCTGCGTTCTGTGTAATTACTGTTTCGGGTACTCAGGAAACAAATGAAGCCTGCAGTTAGCTGGAATCCAACTTTTAAACACCCGCAGTTGCCACTGCATAAATTACGGGGAAAATAATAGCTTTGGATTAAAGTGGATCTTTATCACCCAGCAGTTCAGCGACTGATATTGCATTGTGAACATATTTGGTATACAACTTGCAGAGAGTTCCCTGGATGGGTCTGTGCGTACAAATCGAGGTGTGCCGCGCACAGTCTCCACCCCATCCGGCACTTTAACCCGCAGCCAAAGGTATGCCGAGGGGTTTGGTTTCATCTGGTGGAACAGGCTCACCACCTGTGTCTGCGGCTGGCCTTTGGTGCGAGTCTCCTCGTGTTTCCGGGCTATTTGCCTTCCCAGGCCGCCTCCACTTGCTGTGCGGCCAGTAGCTTCTGCTCTGCAAGGGGAGAGAAGGAAATGGATTTTACTCGCGTGACACTGAACCGTGCAGTCGGTCAGCCCCCGTTCTCTTTGAGAGGGAGGCCCCAGCTCTCTCCCCGCTCCTCTCCATTTCAAGCATTTACCCCCAACCCTTCCTGAAGGCTGGCCTCGGTGGAGTCTGCAGGGGCTGAGAATGTGGAGCAAAAATCTGTTGGTCAGGCAGCATCTGTGGAGACAGAGGGTCAGTATTGTCTTTCTGCTGACTGGATAGCATGCAACAAAGGCTTTTCACTGTACCTCGGCAAGAAAAAATTAAACTGAACTGATTGTCGACATTTTGGACCCTGCAGAGATGTGGAGGCGCAGAGTTTGGATTCTTGTGTAAAACACAAAGTGCTGGAGGAACTCAGCGGGTCAGGCAGCGTCTGTGGAGGGAATAGACAGATGATGTTTCGGGTTGGGGAGACCAATTTTCTGTTTGAAGAAGGGTCCCGACCTGAAATGTCGCCAATGGAATGACAGGGAAAGGGCACGGTGTATTGGAGTAACTCAGAGGCTCATGCAGCATCTCTGGGGAACATGGATAGGTGTGTTCGCCATATCTATGGTGCCAGCTCGTTGGGTGTAGTGCTGGAGGTGGGGGTTGATGGGATGCAACGGGGACCCGGTCCGCTATAACCAAAATCCGCTATTTAAAACTGCAGATGCTGGTTTAAATCGGTAGACACAAAATCAGAGGGACAGGCAGAGGGACAGGAGGAATGGGTGACGTTTCGGGTGGAGACCCTTCTTCAGACTGAAATGTCACCCATTGCAACTTTGACCCGAAACATCACCCATTCCTCCTCTCCAGAGATGCTCCCTGTCTCGCTGAGTTACTCTAACATTATGTGCCCACTATATAAAGGTCCATTATTGCGAGGGTTTACTGTAGATGGTAACTAAATACGGTGCACGCACATAGCAAGTTCATGTCAGTGGTTCTGGATATTCTCTACAAAGTGATAGCATCTCTCTGTCACAATCAATAACACTCCAGGCAAATTACTCGTAGGTCAAGATTGTGAAAACTCTCTTGGGATAGGTGGTGTTTAAGTGCTGGATTAGAGATAAAAGCTGAACAGATAGGCCCTTGATGTTGGGGAGAGCTGCAGCGAGGGATGGGCTTTGACAGCACACGTGACTCCATCAGAAAAAGCCATTGGAATAAGCACTGGAAAGAAGATATTGAGAAAGATGGAAAAGATGAAAAGGTCAACCTATGGAAAGGAAGCATATGAAACTGAATATGCAAAGCTCAAAGTGATGGAGGAACTCAGCGGGTCAGGGAGCATCTGAAGGCAACATTTACAGGGACTGTCGCAACGTATAAGAAACATTTAGACAGGTACATGGATGGGATAGGTTTATAAGGATATGGGCCAAAAGCAGGCAGTTGGGACTAGTGTAGATGGGACATGTTGGTCGGCATGGGCAAATCGGGCCGAATGGCCTTTTCAACCCTGTATGATTCTATAAACACTATCTGTGAAGGGAACGGACAGATGACATTTTGGGACAGGACCCTTCTTCAGACTGATGAAGAAGCATGGACACATAAGGAGTAACTCAGCAGGTCAGGCAGCATCTGTGGACGGAATGGCCAGATGAAGTTCTGGCGAAGGGTCCCGTCTTGAAACATCACCTGTCCATTCCCTCCACAGATGGAGCCTGACCCGCTGAGTTCTTTGCGACTTCAAGGGGAATGCAGTGTTGTTCCATCAGTCAGTAAATATTCTTTTAAATCTCTTTTGTGTTTGACTGATTCGTGTTCCACACCATATTTGCTGAGGCGAACAAGAGAGACTGCCTGCAGCCTATTCTGCAGCTTCAGAATCATCATCCCACTATTGCATGGATCTTTTACACCTGATGGTTCTGACTTTTTAAATAATGTTTGGCCTTCTCTTCCTGAGACAATTATGTGACGCCAACACTTCCATTTATCAACACAACAGTTCTGGAGTAACGCAGCGGGTCAGGCAGCATCTCTGGGGAAAAGGAATAGGTAACGTTTCGGGTCGAGTCCCTTCTTCAGACCGAGAGTCAGGGGAGAAAAGATTCACAACCTCGAGGAGATTTTGCAGTGGCGAAGACAAAATGTGTAGGAAGGAACTGCACATTTTGTGTCTATTTTTGGTGCAAACCAGCATCTGTAGTTCCTTCCTACACACTTCCATTTATATATAGGCAGCTTCAGCATTGTAAAATAACCAAAGGGAGTCATCAGGAAGAGATATTAGGGTACGTGACCAAGGATTTGGTTAAAGGGATATGCTTTGGGATGGAGGCACATTCAGAGAAGGAGTCTCAGAGTTTAAAGTTGCAGTTGGCACTGGACCAGGAGGGTTAAGGGATTAGTTTATCGTTGTCCCATGAGTCGAGGTACATTGAAAAGCTGTGCTTTGAATGCTATAGAATCAGATCAAGTAATAGTTTTAGTATTTTTAAGATGCAGCATGGAAACAGGCCCTTCGACCCATCGAGTCAACACCAACCAGTGATCACTTGTTCACACTAGTTCTATCCTGCACAATAGGGCCAATTTACAGAAGCTAATTAACCCACAAACCTGCACGTCTTTGGGGTGTGGGAGGAAACCGGGGCACCCACGTGGTCACAGGGAGAATGTACAAACTCTGCACAGACAGCACCCATGGTCAGCATCGAACCTGGGACTCTGGCGCTGTGAGGCAGTGGCTCTACACGCCGTGCCACTGTGCCACCTCTTCCTCCAGCACTTGGTGTTTCGCTCAGGATTCCGGCATCTGCATTTCCTTGTGTCTCATTGGGAAAGCGCCAGTGCTTCTGTGAGAACAGGGCAATGTGCTGCTACTGAATAGTGCAATGAATATTAGAACCGGCCACTGAATCTCATGATAGGAAAGGATATAAGGTCAGGGATAAACAAGCAAGTTCAGGACTCAAGGAACGGTCTGGTCCAGAATGTTTCATGAAACCACTGAATATTTCCTGCATGATTTCACTCTGCAAATATCAAGACTCTCTGAGCTGGGCAGTCAACAGCAGACTGAAGGCAGGTGTTCGAGTCTTTCCCATCCCAGTCAAACATGCCAGTTTTGTGGCCAGGCGCATACTCTGAATGCAAGCCAGCTGGCTCAGATAAGATCACAAACACAGTGATATTCATGTGAAGGATCCCGCGGGCTTAGAAGCTCTGCCAACACGGCCAGGAGTGCAGTCAATCTGCCCAGTAGGGATAGTTGTCAAATAACTCAACTCAGCCCAGTCCAACCTATCCAGCCACCCCCCCCCCCCCCCCACCCTTCCCCCCCCCCCCCCCCCCCCCCCCCCCCCCCCCCACCCCACTCCCCCTTTGGGTCCCATTTACACCGTGCTGCCTCAGGAAAGCAGCCAACATAATCAAGGGCCACTCACACAGGGGTCATTCCCTCTTCTCATATTGGGCAGGATACAAAAGCTTAAAAGCGCATTCCACCAGATTCAGGAACAGCTTCTTCCCCCCTGTATTCGGACTATTGAATGCTCTTCCCAGAAGCTGATGGTGTGGACATGATCTTCCAACCTACCTCAATTTGGTCCTTGCACTTTTTTTTTGGACACTTTCTCTGTAATAGTAACGCCGTGACACTACAACCTGTACCATGGTATTTTTATCTTTCCACTATCCAGCACCAAGATCGAGCTCTATAACGTACTTGTGCTCTCGATACTGCTGTATGGAGCGGAAACATGGACACTAAAGAAGGAAAATGAAACCAGACTTTCAACATTTGAAATGATGTGCCTTCACAAAAAGAGTATCACGCCTCGACAGGATCTGGAACACCACCATACGTGCAACTCTTGGTATGGAATTAACCGTTCGGGACAGAATTACAACAAAAAGTCTACGTTACTTCGGCCATATCCAGCGAATGTCACCCACACTTTCCCAAACTAGCATTTGAGGCACGTGTCCATGGAAACTGCCCAAGAGGAAGACCACCAAAAACATGGAGTGACTACCTGAAAGCAGACTGCAGCAATAAGAACATCAACTCTGTGGTCAGAGCTAGCAGGCTGGCTAAGGACAGAAGAGAGTGGCAGGACATCATGAAGCAGATGGCATCACTCAACCCCAAGTTGGAGTAAACGCCATAGATAGATAGATAGATCTATTATACTAATGTATGGTTTGATTGTACTCAGTCATAGAGTCAGACAGCATGGAAACAGCCCCTTCAGCCCACCTAGCACACTCAGCTAGTCCTATTTACCTGCATTTAGCCCATGATCATCTAAAATGTTTATATCCATATATCTGTCCAAGTACCTTTTATTTGGTGGGGATGTGGAACGAGCAGCCAGAAGGCAGGAAATATAACAACATTTAAAAGATATTTGGCTCGGTACATGGATAGGAACGGTTTAGAGGGATATGGGCCAAACACAGCAGGTGAACTAGTGTAGATGGAGCATCTTAGTTGCCATGGGCATGTTAGGCCATAGGGTCGTAGGGTATTCCATGTCGTATGTTCATGTTTTAAAAGTTGTAATTGTATCTGCTTTGAAAATGCTTCTGCATGTTAAGTATGATTTAGAATCATACACCATGGAAACAGGCCCTTTGGTTGAACTCGCCCAAGCCCTATCTACGCTAGTCCCATCTGCTCATGTTTGGCCCATTTCCCTCTAAACATTTCCTATCCATTTATCTATCCAAATATCTTTGATATGTGGCTATAGTACCTGCCTCAACTACCTCCTCTGGCAGCTCCTTCCATATACTTCTTCCTCTGGCAGGTCAATCCCTACACTCACCACCCTCTGCATTGTAAAGTTGTCTTGCTGGGTCCTGGGGTCAACATGACAATAGACTAAACTAAACACATTATATATTCCGAGAATTGCATATTTCCAATTACTTATTTTCCTATCAATCCCATAGAAGGTGAGATGACATGAGGGACATGGTAACCTTACACTATCATCATGAGTGCCTGCCTCCACCGCAGTGAACGAGCCATCTCCACCCCATCTGCTGCTCATTTTGCTACCAAAGATGTCCTTCATATTGGTAATTGGTTTGTATTGGTATTGGATTATTATTGTCACATGTATTGGGCGGCTAGGTGGAGCAGCGGTAGAGTTGCTGCCTTACAGTGCCAGAGACCCGGGGGGTTCAATCCTGACTAAAGGTACCGTCTATACGGAGTTTGTATGTTCTCCCTGTGACCACATGGGATTTCAATGGGTGCTTTGGTTTCCTCCCGCACTCCAAAGAATGCAGGTTTGTCGGTTTTGTGGAAACAAAGAACTGCAGATGCTGGTTTATACCACAGATAGACAAAAAGTGCCAGAGTAATTTAGTGGGTCAGGCAGCATCTCTGGAGAAAAAAATAAGGTGATGTTTTCCTAGATTTGTAGGTTAATTGGCTTCTGCAAATTGTCCCTAGTGTGTAGGATATTACTAGTGTTTACATGTCAACGCGGACTCGGTGGTCCGAAGGGCCTGTTTCTATGCTGTACGCTTTATTTAAAGTCTGGTTTATTTAAACTTTAGGTAGACAAAAGTGCTGGAGAAACTCAGCGGGTGCAGCAGCATCTATGGAGCGAAGGAAATAGGCGACGTTTCGGGCCGAAACCCTTCCTCAGACAACGTTACTCAGTGAACAACTTTATTTGCTTGCTATTCTCCACATGAATTGACAACGTTTCGGGTCAGGAACCTTCTTCAGGAATGGCTTATTGCTGCTCCCAATGGACTAGGGAACTGATCCGAAAATATCCCTGAAGTTTTGTACTAAAAACACAATTCAGTGCCCTGGATTCCAATCAAAATTTCTTGTGCTTTATTCAAATTGGCAAATGAAAAGTTGGATTGTGTGTGATTCATGCATTGACATGGAACAGGCTCTGCTCTGCTCTGCGCGATAAACCAAGGTTGAAAGAAAAATTGCAAACCCAGGAAATACATTATCTCAGAGTAGGAAACATAAAGGAAAATATGTCATTGAAAATATACAATTGAGTAATTTGCTCTCGTCATAAACAATGTGTTTAGTTTAATTTATTGTCATGTTGACCCCAGGTACAGTGAAAGGCTTTTGTTGCGGGCTCACCTGTGAGTGGAAAGACTACATATGATAACAATCGAGCTGTCCACAGTGTACAGATATGCCTGCATGTGTCCGTATCCCTCCATTTCCTGCATATCCATGTGCCAATCCAACAGCATCTTAAACATCACTATCGTATTTGCCCCCACCTCCACCCCTGGCAGTGCGTTCCAGGCACCCACCATTCTATGTGAAAAAAAAACTTGCCCCGCACATCTCCTTTAAACTTTGCCCCTCTCACCTTAAAGCTATCCTCACCACCATCAAAGACAATTTGGAATGGGCAAGGGATGGAGAACAAAGGACCAACTATTGTCTATTGTCTATTTCCCTGTTCTTCCGATGGGCATTAAATAGTACTCCAATTTTGTAACTCCTTTCTTTTGCAAATAGAATGAAGGACGTAATAATGATAATAATGGATGGGATTTATATAGCGCCTTTCTAATACTCAAGGCGCTTAATAGAACGGAACTGCACAAGAACAGGCCCAAAAAGCTGGAGTAACCCAGCGGGACAGGCAGCATCACTGAAGAGAAGGAATGGGTGACGTTTCGGGTCGAGACCCCCTTCTCTCCAGAAATCCTGCTTGTCCCGCTGAGTTACTCCAGCTTTTTGTGTCTATCTTCCATGTAAACCAGAAACCTGCAGTTCCTTCTTACACAAGAACCGGCCCTTTGGCTCACAATGTTTGTGCTGAACATAATGCCAACTACCTCTTAGCTATCTGTACATAATTCATCTCCTTCCATATCCATGTGCCTATCCAGAATTCTCTTAAATGCCACTATCATCTCCGCCTCCATCGCCACCCTTGGCAGTGCGTCCCAGGTACCCACCACCAGCTATACAGAAAAACTTGCCCCGCACAACTCCCTTAAACGTTACCCCTCTGACCTTAAAACTATATCCTCTAATTCAAGGAAGCTGAAACACCATTGCTACACCTTTCATGCTTCAACTAGCTCAGCACCATTTTGTCAAAGGCAATTGGGAATCGGCAAGGAATGGAAGACCAAAGAACATTTCCCTGTTCGTCAGATGGTCGTGAAATATTACTCCAGTCCCGTAATTCCTTTCTTTTGCAATTTTGAGACTATTTCGAGAATGCATGGCAATTGACTTGAAAGCATAAAGTTGCGCATCTAATCTTCGAGCAGCTGGTACCCGTCCAATGTCACACTGCGTCAATGTTCAAATGGGATTCACATTCCTCCACGATGCCATTAACTCTCATTTCATTCCACAAATTAGCATGCTTTACCACCAATTAACTGTTTCTGAAGGCTCATCGCTGTTGCAAAGTAGGAAATGGATCACGAGCAGATAGTCTAATTTGGATTAAGGGGTACGTGCAATGTAACTTTGAAAGGAACACGAGGGAACTGGATCAAAAAATCAACCCGTTGCAATTAACCAATGCCAAGGTTGAGATTTAAAAGGCAGGAGATTCTAGAGAAAGAGTTTATGTCCATGAGCTCTAAGATTTAGACCATTTGGTCTATCGTCTACTCTGCCCTTCAATCGTGGCAGATCTATCTTTCTCTCTCAACCCCATTCTCCTGCCTTCTCCCCATAACCCCAGACACCCTTACTAATCAAGAATATGTCAATCTCTGCTTTAAAAACATCCACTGACTTGGCCTTCACCATCGTCTGAATTCAAGTAATGTTTTTTTTAAGAACTTATTTAATCTGACCATAATTTCATGGAAAGGATTTTGAAGAGAATATGAGGACAAAACAGTGGAGAGATTTATGGAAAAGACTACTCAACGTTTCACTTTGCTTCAGTCTGCACCGTCCTCAGACTGTAACTGCACCGTCATTCTATTAATATAGAACATAAAACAGTACAGCACAGTAACAGGTCTTTCAGCAACAGTCTCTTAACTGCCACTATTATATCTGCTTCCACTACCACCTCCGGCTGCAGATTCCAGACACCCACCACCCAAAAAACTTGCCTTGTAAATCACTTTTAAACTTTACCCCTCTCATCTGAAAGTTATGCCCTCTAGTTTTGGACATTTCCATCCTGGGAAAAAGGTTCTGACTGTCTACCTTACCTATGCCTCTCATAATTTATCAGGTTTACCCTCTACTTCCCTTGTTCCAGAGAAAACAATTCAAGTCCGTCCAACCCACTCAATGTCCCCAATTCTAGGAATCATTCAGGTAAACCGCCTTTGCACCATCTCCAAAGCCCCCACATCCTTCCACCAATGGAATGACCAGAACTGCAAGCAATACACCAAATGCAGCCTAACCAAAGCCTTAGAAAGCTGCGTCATGACTTCCTGACTCTTATACTCAATGCCCCAACCTATGAAGGCAAGCATACCCTGTGCCTTCGTTACCACTCTATCTACTTGTGTTGCCACTTTCACGGAGCTATGGAGTTGGGAAATCTCGTAGATTTGTGTTCCATCACTGAAAAATCGATCCAGCTCCCTCTCCTAGATCGTATGGAACAAGCTTGTCATCAACATTAGTCATTGATTAGCAACTATGAATAAAAGTAAACATATTGCAAATCTTTGGACCAGGCACATGTTTGGCCAGAAATAACACACACCAAAAGCATACTTTGCTGAGAGACCTAAAGGTTTCCAACTTAATTGCCTCCGGTTGGAACTTTGGCAGTATATTCAGCATATTCAGCAAGATCACCAAAAAGATGAAATGCTGGAAGAACAGTGGGCTAGTCAGTTACATTGAGTGGAGAATCCACAAACACTTGTGTATGTGTCTGACCAACAGGGAACTGAGAGCAGGCGTAAAAGGGCCTTTTGTCAGGTTGGTAATGCGTGTTGCCAAATTTGTCAATGATAGGAAAGCAAGTCGTGAAGAGACAGTAGGAGACTCTTGATTAGTAAGGGTGTCACGGGACATGGGGAGAAGGCAGAAGACTGGGGTTGAGAGGGAAAGATATATCAGGCATGACTGAATGGCAGAGTAGACTTGATGGGCTGAATTGCCTACTTCTGCTCATATAACTTATGAACATATGAACTTTCATGGCCCAGAGTCCATTGTAGGTCGTTGCTGAGGTACGGTTGTGGGTGATAGATATAGATATAGATGTGGGAGGCCGCCCAGAGAACAAAGAGGGAATCGGTGTGGGGCGGCCACCAAGAACAAAGAAAGTTGGTTGGGTCGCCGAGAGAACAAAGAGGAATCCAGTGTAGGGGGGCCACCAAGAGCATAAGAGGGGGGGAGGGGTTGGAGGAGAAGGAACAGGAACTATATTGAATACTTTTGTAACTTTGTCAACGCCCTATATGCCGACTCTTTGCATATTGCACTTGGGTATTGTATGCAACTCCAATAATTTTACTATACCAAGTACACGTGACAATAAAGTATCAATCATTCAATCAATCAATTTAATGTCTATGTCGTTGGGTTGTCGGCTACCTCAGAGGAATATAAGGTGCTGTACTTTTCTCCCCTACTCCATCAGTCTGAAGAGGGGTCCCGACCCAAGACGTTGTCTGTCCATTCCCTCCTCCGATGTTACCGGACTCAATTTGTAAATGTTGCAAGTTTTTTAGGAACTTATTTATTCTGACCATAATTTCATGGAAAGGCTTTTGAAACAACGGAGAGATTTATGGAAAAGACAACTCAATAATTTGGAAGTGAGCGGGGAGAAGTCTAGTAAATTAAGTATAATGTGGTAAAATGTGATTTTATCTACAGTGCTCTCCATAATATTTGGGACAAAGACCCATCATTTATTTATTTCCCTCTGTACTTCACAAATTTGAGATTTGTAATTGAAAAAGTCACGTGGTTAAAGCGCACATTGTCAGATTTTAATAAAGGCCATTTTTATACATTTTGGTTTCACCATGTAGAAATTACAGCAGTGTTTATACATAGTCCCCCCATTTCAGGGCACCATAATATTTGGGACAAAGCAATGTCATGTAAATGAAAGTAGTCATGTTTAGTATTTTGTTGCATATCCTTTGCATGCAATAACTGCTTGAAGTCTGCAATTCATGAACATCACCAGTTGCTGGGTGTCTTCTCTGGTGATGCTCTGCCAGGCCTGTATTGCAGCCATCTTTAGTCTATGCTTGTTTTGGGGGCTAGTCCCCTTCAGTTTTCTCTTCAGCATATAAAAGGCATGCTCAATTGGGGTCAGATGACTTGGCCACTCAAGAATTTACCATTTTTTAGCTTTGAAACTCTAAACTCCTTTTGTTGCTTTAGCAGTATGTTTGGGATCATTGTCTTGATGTGGAATGAATAAATAAATTAAGGGTCTTTGTCCCAAACATTATGGAGGGCACTGTATTTGGCAGAGAAGCTTTAATAAAAAAGCAGCCTATTATCTACATTGTAGTGCCCCTGTCCCACTTAGGAAACCTGAACGGAAACCTCTGGAGACTTTGTGCCCCACCCAAGGTTTCCGTGCGGTTCCCGGACGTTTTTGTCAGTATCCCTACCTGCTTCCACTACCTGCAACCTCCGGCAACCACCTGCAACCTCCGGGAACCGCACGGAAACCTTGGGTGGGGCGCAAAGCCTCCAGAGGTTTCTGTTCAGGTTTCCTAAGTGGGACAGGGGCATAAGGGATAGCAGATTTGTAAGACAGAGGGTGTACTGGTGGAAGTATTGACTTTAGCCTTTAGACTTTAGCCTTCGGCCCATCGAGCCCATGTCGACCAGCGATTTCCCCATACACTAGCATTATCCTACACACTAGGGACAATTTACAATTTTACCTAAGCCAATTAACCTACAAACCTGCACATCTTTGGAGTGTGGGACGAAACCGGAGCACCCGGAGGAAACCCACGTGGTCACGAGGAGAACGTACAAACTCCATACAGACAGCACCCACAGTCAGCATTGAACCCGGATCTCTGGCACTGTAAGGCAGCAACTCTATCACTGCACCACTGTGGCACCCAAACTGCGATTAATTATGGAAAGCTGAGAATTAATATTATCATCAATTGCACAGAAACTGAAGCCAAAAGTTAGGAGTTATCTTTAGCTTCTGAACGGTCCTTCCATAAGCTTGGGTACTGCCCAATTCACCTCTCGCCCATTGCGGACATTGGACTTTGTCTCTGGAACTGATGTGCTACAATGTTGAGAACTATATTCTGCACTCTGTATCTTCCTCGATTGCGTTTATGTATAGTATCGTCTGATATGCAAAACAAGGTTTTTCACTGTACCTCGATACCCGTGACAATTTATTATTGTGCATACATACTAGCTTTAGGCTTAGTTTTATTAGATTCAATTGTGAATACAATTCTGACTCCATAGGTGCTGTCTGGCCAGTTGGGTATTTCTAGTATTGTCCATTTTTATTTCAGATTTCCAACCTCTGCAGTAATTTGCTTCTGGACGGCAGTTACATAATGAATTTTATCATCTACAATAAAAAAAACATGCCTAATTGCGGGAGATCTAAACCTAAAGCTAGTAATGTGAGCCCACATCTGGAGTATTTTGGAAGGATGTTAATGTGTTGGAATAAATCTGCAGTTGCTGGAGATCTAAAATTAAAAACAGAAATTGTTGGAAATAATAAGAGGCCGGAGGGATTCCAGTATTTTCTGGTTTTATTTTAGTGTTGGAAGCAGTTCGAGAAAGTTTACAAGACTCCGATAGTCTTGGGAGGCTGGAGAGTACATGCAGAATCTGGAATTAGGAGCACTGTTTAAAAATACGTTGTCGTCCATTTGAGAGCGAGAGACGATGCGTTTTGTTTCTTGAAGTTTTCGTGTTTTTGAAACTCCCCTTTTTCAAAGGGCACTGGAAAAAAGGTCTTGAATGTGTTGAACAAAAAAGTTCAGTAGCTTTTTGATAGGTGAAGGGATTAAATATTACCATGCGAATAGAGTTGAGGTTCTAATTAGATCAGCCATGACCTTATCAAATGGCTGAGTGGTTGAAGATTGACTGGCTCTGTGTGTGTATGTACTCTGGTTTGTGGTAGAGGCGAAAGAGAGGAGGGAAGAAAGGTAGAGAGAGTTACTCATACATCTCGCAAACAGGCCCTTCTGTTCAACTTGCCTATGCCGACCAAGATGCCCCATCTAAGCTAGTCTCATTTGCCCATTCCTGGCCAAGAACCCTCTAAACATTTGCTATCCATATAACTTTTAATGTCTGTTAAATGCTGTTAGAGCACCTAGCTTAACTAATTCCTCCTGCAGCTCATTCCATATACTGACCAGCCTCGGAGTGAAAATGTAGCCCCTAGAGTTCATGTTAAATCTTGCACCGCTCATCTTAAACCTATGTCCTCTGGCTTTTATACTATTACCATGGGTAAAAGACTCCTATCTATTCCCCTCATGATTTTATACACCTCTAAAAGATCACCTCTCAGCCTCCTGCACTCAAAGGAATAAAGTCCTAGCCTGCCCAATCTCTCCCTATGGCTCAGTCCCACAGGTCTGAGTAACAACCGCACAAATCTTCTCTCTTATTGAGAAAGAGACTTCGATAAAGAGATTTTGGATTTGGATTCAATTTATTGTCATTGTCTCATAAGAGACAACGAAATGGATTTTCCTTAGTCATAAAAAATAAAATAAAGCACAAACACAGAAGTCCACGACACAACACAACCCCACAGCGACACCAAAGTTAAGGAAGGTACCATAGCCCAGCCAGCCTCCCCGCCAATCTTGCCAGATGTTCACCCGTGGTCGGGGCCTCCCGAGCACCCCGCAGTCGCTGCCACGGGCAGCCCAATGCTCAGGCCCTCTCGCCGGGAACGATGGAACCCCGACGGAGAACATCCTCAGTGGCCCGGACCTCCAACTCAGCCACCTCCCACTGGAGTCCACGGCTCCCGAAGTCCACAGGCCGAGCTGGGCGGAGACCCATGCTGGCGACCCCCGACAAAAGGTCGCAGGACTCCGCGATGTTGATCAGCGCCGCCCACGTTGGGAGCTCCGCGAACCACAGCTCCGCGATGTTGGTGCAGCAGGCCCAACACACCGGAGCTCCAAACGGTGATCCGCCCGGTAAGGTATCGCCCGCCCCGCGATGTATCCAGCGCTGTGCTGCCGCTGCTGGAGCTCGGGTCGGTCCGGGCAGGAAAGGCCGCGCCAAATTAGGCCGCGGGGGGGGGGGGGGGGGAGGGGCGGGGGCGCGACTCGAACAATAGTCGCATCCTCTCCAGGAAGCGACTGAAGGACGGTATCCCCCTTTCCGTACCCTCTTCCCCCCACATAAACGACAAACCCCCCCCCTCCCCAAAAACGCACTTCAAACATAACAAAAAACAAAAAAGATACCGGATTAAGCGGAGGCAACCATGACAGCGCCACCGGATGCCCAATAATGGCAGCATGGCAAAAGACCCTTCAACCCACCATGCCAGCCATAAACTTCTAATTCCACATTAATCTCATTAAACATTTTTTTCCCTCCATTCTCACCAGCGCCGCATGGTAGGATGCTCTGGAAGGTTAGATTGCATGGGATTCCGGGAGAACTCGGCAACTGGATAGAGTATTGACTTCATAAAAGGAAGCAGAGGGTGATGGTGGAAGGGTGTATTTCAGGCTGATGGCCTGTGACCAGTGCTGGGCCCATTGCTGATTGTGGTTTATATCAATGATTTGGATGAGAACGTACAAGCATGATTAGTAAGTATGCAGATGACACAAAAGTAGGTGGCATCGTAGATAATGAAGATGGTTATCAAAAATTGCAGCAGGATCTTGATCAGTTGGCCAGGTGGGCTGAGGAATGGTTGATGGAGTTCAGTACAGGTAAGTGCAAGGTGGTGCATTAAGGGAAGGCATACCAGAGCAGGGCCTTCACAGTGAATCACAGGGCTCTAGGAAGAGCTGTAAGAGCAGAGGGATCCAGGAGCACAGGTACATAGTTCCTTGAAAGTGGCGTCACAGGTAGAAAGGGTGGTCAAGGAGGCTTTTGGTGTGATCACCCGTTCTATGGATCACACTAGTTCCATGTTAGCCCACTCCCTACACCCTAGGGGCAATTTTACTGAGGGCAAATTATCCACCAAACCCACCCGTCTTTAGGAAATGGGAGGAAACCGGAGCACCTGTCCGAAATCCACACGGTCACAGGAAGAACATGCAAACTCCACACAGAGAGCACCCGAGGTCAGGATTGAACCCAGGTCTCCTGCACAGTGAGGCAGCGGCTCCACCAGCTGTACCTTTGTGCTTTATGAATACTACAGAAAACACATCAGCAGCAAAAATGTGACAAATATGAAATAGAAATAAAATATTAACAAAAAGAAGCAAGCCTTTATGTGAAAGTAACTAATTCCTCGCAATGAATTTTTCATTAAGCAACATTAAGATTTATTTAACTTTACAGAGAGGCAGTCAGATAGATAAATACCTTTCTGATTCAGTTATAAATACGTATTAAAAATAAATTACCTTCACAAGTTCCAAAGATTAATTTTGATTTGATTTTTTTTCAAAGCCTGTGCTAGATTGGCTAGATATTTTCTCTGCAGGTAAATCTTACAGCACAGCCTCACCTAGTGGCTGCAATTTACAGTTGATTCACGGGAGACTTCAGGCTCCATGAGTCAACCCAGGACACAAGACAGAGTCTCATAGTTAGAATTAAATAAGAAATTCCTTCATTTGGAACTGGAGATGAATCTTTGGAATTCACTGCACCAAAAGCCAGTGACTGCTGAGTTGATAACTAAATTCAAGATTGGTAGATTTTCATACGGTAAGTGAGTTAGGGATTGAAAAGGTAAATGGATACAGTTAGCAAAGTATTAGCTGGAGTAACTCAGCAGGTCACGCAACATTGCCGGAGAAGACGGATGGGTGACGATTTAGGTTGGCACCGTGCTTCAGACTGATGGAGCGGGGAGGAGGGGGAGAAAGTTGGAAAAGGGAGGTAGCACAGTGATGCAGTGAGAGAGTTGCTGCCTCAGTGCTAGAGACCCGAGACCCGAGAAACTCTCTGTACGGAGTTTGTATGTTCTTCCTGTGAACGCGTGGGTTTGCTCTGGGCGCTCTGGTTTCCTCCCATGCTCCAAAGACGTGCAGGTTTGTAGGTTAATCGGCTTCTGTAAAAATTGTACATGTCCCTAGTGCGTAGAATAAAGCATGTTCAGGATGATCGCTGGTCGGCACGGACCCGGTGGGCTGAAGGGCCTGTTTCTGCGCTGCATCTCTAAAAGTCTAAAAGGTGAGAGCGGGCCACAGCCTGTCAAGTGATAGGTGAATACAGGTCAGGGGGTTGACTGGCAGACAGGTGGGGTGATGCTAGAGGGGAAAAGGAGACAAAAGAGTGTCTGATAAGGAGAGAAGAGGAGGAGTGAAATGTAAAGCCAGAGGGAGGGATATGGGTGGAAGGGGATGCGGGGGGGGGGGGGGGAGGTGGAGAGGAAATATGGGACTCGTGGATGGGAGAGGAGGGTGGAGGGGTGGGGGGACTAAGGTGGTGGGAGATGGGTGTGCAACAGGGTGGGAGGGTCGGTGTGGGAATTGGAGGGGGAGTTAAAATTGTATAATATTAGTCTTGATCTGACTGATTGGCGCAGCAGGTTAAGGTGGGTGGGGGGCTTACCCGTGCTATTTTATGTAAATGATATCGGGCAGCATGGAGTGATCCACGGCAAGAGAACCTACTGATCCAGGAGGAAATAAAAGCTTTCATCTGAAAATAACCAAATGGGAATTTGCTGTACCATCCAGCAGAAAAGGACACAGTGAGAAACTGGGGCAGTATCACATTATTTCTGCTTTGTTTCTTTGAAAACAGCCCCTCATTCTATATGGATAACATGATTACTTTATTTTGTGCAGTACTCTTCCCTCTGGCTCAAGACGTACATGTATTTAGAGTCTAGTCATACAGCACAAAAACAGACCCAACTCGTCCATGCCCACTAAGATGTCCCATCTAAACTAGTCCAACTAGCCCGCGTTTCACCTATATCCCTCCAAACCTTTCCTATCCATGTAACTGTCCAAAGGTCTTTTAATTGTTGTTATAGCACCTGACCTAACTACCTCCTCTGGCAGCTCGTTCCATACACCCACCACCCTCTGTGTGTAAAAGTTGCCACTCAGATTCCCATCAAATCTTTTTCCTCTCACCTTAAACCTATGTTCTTCTCCATGTCTAGATTCCACCATCCTGGAAAAAAGACTGTGCATTCACCCTATCTATTCCCCTCCCATTTTTATACAGCTCTATACGAACACCCCTCAGCCTAGGAATAAAGTCCTAACCTGCCCAAACTTTCCCAATAGCTCAGGCCCTTCAGTCCTGGCAACATCCTCATTATTTTTCTCTGCCCTCTTTCCGACTTAATGACAACGTTCCCATAGCAGGGTGACCACAACTGAACACATTTCTCCAAGTGCGGCCTCACCAACATTTTGCACAACTGTAACATAACGTCCCAATCTGGTCATTGTCACTGTGCAGTTTGTTGGAACTTGCACTGCGTAAATTGGTTGTTACCTTTGCCCATTTTACGACAGTGAACACAGTTAAGAAAAGTTCTTCACTGGCAGCGAAATGTTTGGAAAGTCCCGAGGATGGCAAATGAGCCAGGAAAATGGAGGTTCTTTCTTTCTACCCGCAATCAAAACGTTTCAGCTCTTGAGGGATTGCTCGTGGGGCAAAAGCAGCACTGCCAGCAGACGCGGGCACACAAGGACAGGGAGGCTGGACGTGAACGATGAGGTACTGGGAGTTACTAGTCATCAATGACTGGCTGTTGGACAGAGGAATGAATGACTAACTCCTTGCTGCACACCACAAACATGCACTGACACATGGAAATTGCTGTGAAGTATGGTCCTTGAAGGGAACTGATTCCTACTTGAACACTGCTCTCTCAAGTCTCAATGCCAACGTGTGATATATTTAAAGATTACATCTTTTCGTCTTCTTAAGAGGTGGGAGAGTCTAGGATCACAGGCCATAGCTTCAGAATAAAAGGATATACCTTTAGAAAGGAGATAAGGAGGAATTTTAGGCAGAGGGTGGTGAATCTGTGGAATTCATTACCACAGAAGCCTGTGGAGGCCGTCAATGGATATTTTTTTAGATTGACAGATTCTCGATTAGTGCGGGTGTCAGGAGTAATGGGGAGCGGGCAGGAGAACGGGGTTGATAGAGAAAGATAGATCAACCGTGATTGAATGGTGGAGTAGACTTGATGGACCAAATGGCCTAATTCTGCTCCTATAACCTATGATCAAACTTTTGAAATATAGAAACCAACAGATTGCAGTTGTTCTAATGACCGAGAAACAGGTCAATTCACCCATTTGCTTTCTATATTCCAATGAGTTAACACAAACGCCCAGGAATGAAGGTGACCACAGAGAGTGGTGGACATTGCCCGGTGTGTCTGGGTACTGTCCGGGTACTGACCTCCCCACCATCGAAGGGATCTACAGGAGACACAGCCTCAAAAAGGCAGCCAGCATCATCGATGACCCACACCGCCCTGCCCTCGCTCTCATCTCCCTGCTACCATCGGGGAGAAGCCTGAAAACCGTGACCTCCAGGTTCAAGAACAGCTATCATTAAGCTCCTGAACACTGCACAATACTAATTATGATCTTCTATGGAATCTGCTTTGGTTGCACTATCGTCTCCTGTTTTGAACTATTATGGTCTAGTTACCTTGTATTACTTCTTAATAATTTATTGTATTATTGATTATTGTATATTTAGTGTGTTATTGTGTTTACTGACCTGTTAAATTGCAGCGGATAATGTTTTCTGGTACGTATGACAATTAAACTCTCTTGCACTGTAGATACAGCGTTCTTTAGTATACCATTAATTCCCCTTCGCTAGTTACTATGAATCGACTTCCATTGCTGTTTCAGGCACCATGTTCTCACAGCGCCCGAGACCTTGGTTTGAACCTGACTACGAGCTGTCTGTGGAATTTGTATGTTCCCCCTGTAACCGCGTGGGTTTTGACCGAGTGGTCCCTGGTCAGTGAGGACTCAGTGGGCCAAAGGGCATGTTTCGGTGGTGTATCTATAAAGTCTAAACTTTTCCAGAGTACCTTTTGCCAAATGGATGTCCTTCTGGTTATTGACCTTCCTACTATTTGGAGGCTCACTCACACATGGGCTGTTAATCAATAATGCAAGATCAATCATCTGGCACAGAATAGGGAGTATTACTAAATTAATACAGCCAGGATCAATAGGTGGTATAATGGTGCCTCACTGCTCCTGTGAGCAGGGTTTAATCCTGAGCTCGGATGCTGCCAGCGCGGAGTTTGCATGTTCTCCCCGTGACCGCACATCAAAAAGGCACACCGATTGGTTAGCTCATTGGCTGTGGTTAATTACCCCGAGGGTAAAGGGTTGGTTGGAGAAACAGGGCGGGGATGATGGATAAGCGAGTGAAAACTGATCGAGCTGCTGCCTCACAACTCCAGAGACCCAGTTTTGATCCTGACCTCGGGTGCTGTTTGCGCATTCTCCCTGTCACAGTGTGGGTTTCCTCCCACATCCCAAAGGCATGCGGGTTTGTAGGTTAATTAGCCTCTGTAAATAGCCCCTAGTTTGCAGAGAGTGGATGAGAACCCGGGATAACATAGAACTGGTGTGAATAAGGTGATGGACGGCATGCACTTGGTGGGCTGAAAGGCCTGTTTCCATGATGTGTCCTTCAATCAATCAATCAATCAATTTAAAGAGGTTATGGGAACATTGGATGGACAGGATTGTTCTTTGAGATAGCTTAATTCAATTGACTAAATAGCCTCCTCCCTCACGAGACATGTAAGAATGTGTCTCCTGTCAGAAACAAGGCTGCTCAATAGCTCTAACAAAAGTATATTTTTGCCTAAGCAAAATAAAAGCAACAGAGCACACAGATGGTGCCTTAGCAACCTCCTACTAAGAATAAATATTTCTGCACTAACGATTGTTGTGTTTTATTTAAGCACCGATGCCACACTAATGTGGATTGTTTGTGGAGCTGATTTTCAACTATTTATCTGTGCACAATAGATCAATTGCCCATTAGTAGAACTATTCGATTTTAACCCCCTCTTTCTCAGCAACTATGATCTACTGTGGACTTTGCCCTGGCTGCACGAGAGACTTGGGATTTGCACCGTTATGGTCTGGTTGACTGGTATTATTATTATTTTTTTTTAATTTATTGATTATTATATATTTATTTGTGTCATTGCATTAATGGCCCTGTTAAGCTGCAGCAAGTAAGAATTTCATTGTTTTGTTGCCAGTATATATGACAATAAAATAATATTTTCTCTTTACTGTAGCTCCGTTTTGTTCTCATGTTGGAGCTTGTTTTAGTACCAAGCTTTTGCTGCTGTAGTGATGTCAGTGGATGGGCCCTGATTCACGGTTATGCCTTGCGCAAAGGGGAATTAATGCCACACTGGAAAAATCTCGATCCAAGGGGCAAGGGTGTTGTAAATATAAACATGCCAGCAACTGAACAATGGGATTATTACTTGCTGCAGTTTTACGGGTCCACTAAAGCAATAACACACCAATAAATAATCAGTCAACGTAGACCCAAGGAACTGCAGATGCTGGTTTACAAAAAAGTGCTGGAGTCGCTCAGCGGGTCAGGCAGCATCACTGGAGATCATGGATCGAGGCGACGTTTCGGGTTGGGATCCTTCTTCACACTAGTAGAGGGGAGAAAGCTGGAAAAGAGGAGTGGGGGCAGGACAAGTCTGGCAAGCGGTGGATACAGGTGAGAGGGAGGAGGGGGGGGGGGTTGATTGGCAGATGGTTAGACAAAGACTAGAGATGAAAAGACAAACAGGGTGTGATAGAGATAAGGATAGGTGGTGTGGAATGTGAAACCAGAGTAAGGAATAAAGGTGAAAGGGGATGTGTGTACAGGGGGAAGGGGAAAGGGGTGTGCATTCAGGTGGGGCCATGGAGGAGAGGGGGATAGAGTGGGTGGGAAAATGTGGGGGGGGGGGGGCGCGCGCTTGTTTGTTGATTGTGTGTGGCCTCACTCTGGTAAACGAGGAGGCCCACGACAGAAAGATCAGCGTGGGAATGGGAAGTTAAAATGGTTAACTCAATAATCAATAATACAATATATTAATAATCAATAATACGAGGTAACCTGATCGAAATAGTGCAAAAAAAAAAGTATGAAGTTTGTTATCCCCGTTTTTTATTGCACAGTGACGCAGCGGGTAATGATGCCGTCTCACGGCGCTAGAGATCCGGGTTCAATCCTGACCACGGGTGCTGTCTGTGTGGAGTTTGCACAGTGACCGCGTGGGTTTCTTCCGGATGTTCCGGTTTCCTCCCACATCCTAAAGACGTGCAGGTTTGTGAGTTCATTTGCCTCTTTAAATTGTCTTCAGTGTGCAGGGAGTGGATGAGAAAGTGGGGTATCATCGAACTTGTGATCGATAGTCGGTGTGGTCTCAGTGAGCCGACGAGCCTGTTGCCATGTAGTTTCTCCAAACTAAACGTTGGAAAAGAGGGATTCAGCGGAGACGGGATGTACGGATTCTCAGGAAGTGAAGAGTTAACAGCGTTCTGGTTGTGGTTAATGGCCACGTTACAGTATGCAATGTTACAAATGTCTCAAAGGGGAAGGTGATTGGTGAAGTCAAGTGGAAAAAGTCCCTTTTGCAATGAAGCGCTCACACCGTGCTCCAGCTCTCTCTGTAATGCCGCTGACAGCCATGCAAAATGAAGTTTACGCAGCATTATTGCCGGGTTAAAAATAATCCAATGACATTCATGCACCAGCCTACCAGCCCACACAATCACTTCGGCTGCAGCTTGCCCGCTCTTCAGGAAACTAAGCGGCACTTATCATTAAGAGTCACGTAAAACAAATCTGAACACATGCTCCATCAATCTCTCATGAATTTAAAAATCTCAGTTTTCTGCTCATTTTCTTTCCCTTGTTACTTGGCAACAGCAGAAATTAGCAATATTTGCATCAAGCCCACTTCAAGAGAGAGGTCCTCTCGGCTTGGATCTGATGGTCTCAATGCATGAAGTGATACACTGGCCATTCAGACCCCTGTTCCAACCTAGTGCTTACACTCCCAGCACTGTGTCACATCAAACACCATAAGCCTATTAATCCCCTCTTTGTTTTGTCATCATCTTGCCACCCATTCTGTTACACCTCCTGATATCTTCTTCTTCTTGCGTGTGGCATGCACAGCTTAAAGTTGTAAGGCAACTTGTTCTGTTTGATGTTCTGTTTATGCACGCCAGGTTGATTGCATTCGTCGAAATGGGGTGGACCACATGAAGGTTGCAATCTCCCACCCAAACCTCTTGATATTACGGTTTGGAACTGAACTCAGAACAGTATAGCACAGGAACAGTCCCTTTGGTCTATAATGTGTGCATCAAACATAATCTAATCTCCTCCTCAAGAGAGAGTTAGATTTAGCTCTTAGGGCTAAGGGGATCAAAGAATATGGAAAAAAAGCCGGAACGGGGTACTGATTTTGGATGATCAGCTATGATATTACTGGCTCGAAGGGCCGAATGGCCTACTCCTGCACCTATTTTCTATGTTTCTATGCCAGCACATGATCCATATCTCTCCATAACCTGCATATCCAACTGCTTATCTAAAAGCCGCGATCGTATTGGCCTCCATCACCACCCCTGGCAGCGTAAAACAGGCATCTTTACTGTGTAAAAAAGCTTGCCCCACACATCTCCTTTAAACCTTGTCCCTCGCACATTAAAGCTATGCCCTCTAGTATTTGATTTTTCATTCTGGGAAAAAGACTCTGACTGTCTACCCTATCTATGCCTCTCATAATTCCATACTCTTCTATCAGGTTTTCCCGCAACCTCTGGCGTTGCAGAGAAAACAATCCAAGTCTAACCAACTTCTCCCTGTAGTTAAAACCCTCTAATCCAGGCAACATTCTGGTGAACCTCTTCTCCAAAGCCTTCACATCCTTCCTGTAATGGAGCGACCAAAACCGCACACAATACTCCAAATAGAGTTAAACTAAAAATGTTTATACAGCTACTGCATAACCTTCTTATGCGCAATGCCCCGACCAATGAAGATTAGCGTACCACATGTCGCCTTCACCACCCTATCTGTCTTGCACTGTCAAGAAGTTATCCACTTGGACCCCGAGATCCTTCTGTAAGTCAATGCCGTTAAGGCTCTACCTTTAACTGTATATTTTCACTGTGCCTGTATATTTTCACGCCTCACATTTGCTCCGATTTAACTCCATCTGCCATTTCTCCGCCCATTGCTGTAGCTGATCTATAACCTGCTGTAGCGTTTGTCAGCCTTCCTCATTGTCTACAGCGCCACCAATTTTTTTTTTTGAGTCCTTTGCAAACTGTCCAACCCAACCCATCTGCATTCACCTCCAAGTCATTTTATACATCTCACCAACAGCAGAGATCCCAGCACCGATCCCTGTGGAATACCGTTGGTCATAGACCTCCAGCAAGAATGACACCTGTCCTTGGAATTCATTGCCACAGAAGGCTGTGGAGCACAAGTCAATAGATATTTCTAAGGCGGAGATTGACAGATTCTCGATTAGTAAGGATGTCAGGGGTTATGGGGAGAAGGCAGGAGAATGGGGTTGAGAGGGAAAGATGGATCAGTCATGATTGAATGGCGGAGTAGACTTGATGGGCCGAATGACCTAATTCTGCTCCTAGAACCTATGAACTGCCACCGCAGCCCTCTGTGGGTAAGTCTGTTCTGAATAGGAACTACCTTAGTCGTGCCTACACAGCAAGTGCCTCACTGAAGGTTTTCTGGAAAGTGAAATGCATTGCATTGTCTGCATTAAAATCAAAATTATCTTGTATTTTGTTTAAAAAGCTGTAAGATTCATCAGGCATGATCATTCCCCTTATAATCCACGCTGACTGTTCTTTATTATACATTTCTCTTTTGCTAATGATTTTTATTGCCTCTTCAAGCAAGGTTTCCATTATATTTCCCATCACTGGTATTAAGCTAATAGTTTCAAGTTCCATGGCTTTGTTCATCTATGCTTTTTACACCAGAAATCACAATGGTTGTTTGACAGTCTACTGGCACCTAGCCCCTACCCTAAAGAATTATAAATGTATCACAGAGACACAAGGAACGGCAGATGCTGGAATCCCGAGCAAAACGCAAAGTGTTGGAGAACTCAGTGGGTCAGGCAGCATCCGTGGAGGGAATGGACAGACTATGTTTCAGGTCAGGATGCTTCTTCAGACCAGGTCTGGGTTTAGGTTTTGGTTTATTAATGTCACGTGTACCGAGGTACAATGACGGGCGGGGGGCTGCCACGTGTGGAGACAGGCAGTGGATAGAACTTTTGTAACTTTGTCGGTACTGGAAACGTGGCGACACTTGTGCACTGACTAGGTGAGATCTGCAGTATAATTTTATGGGTTGCATGCAAAAACAAAGCATTTCACTGTACCTTGGTACATGTGATATTGAAGTATCATTGAATCATTGCCTGTGGAGCTGAATGCTGTGTGCCCATCAGCCACCACCCCTTCGCATCATTGGGGAAGGTCATCAATAGTACGACTGAGGTCTGCCTCGTCTCAGCAACTGGCCTGGGGCTCTCCTGTAGCCCAGGCAATTGCCCCGTCCATCATTCAGCCTGTCTGGTAAATACCACAGCGCAGTAATTATGTAATAATTCTGCCACTGTGCTCTCCCGACACGTTTATTGTGTGTATCCCTAGGTAGCTCAGCCACCAGATTCATCTCCCATTATTTACAGCTCCGTAAAAAAATAATCATTTCAATTTTCTTCATTTAAATTTCCCTCCTCGTTGCACTTATGCCCCCCATTTTCGGGATTCACTTTTGTTTTTCTTTGATTGCTGACTTTGCCAAATGTAATTTTTTTTAAATACATTTTGGTTGTGGGCTATTGCTAGCTAGATTGTTACTCTTAGTGGACTTCCGTTGCTGTCATTTTCCTCCATTTATCTTTTATTTCAAGTATATTTTCCTTCAATCCATTCTTATTCCCTTAAAACCAGAAGCAGGCCAATATATGGTCCTTCATCTTGTCCTCCTCAATCTATATCTTAAACATTACTCACTACTTTTGGCTGCTTTTCACATAAGCAGCCTGAAGTAAGGTCTCGACCTGAAAATTCATCAATCCATGTTCTCCAGAGATGCTGCCTGACCCGCTGACTTACTCCAGTACTTTGTGTATTTAAAAAATATATAAACCAGCATCTACAGTTCCTTGTATCAACAAAATCAAATACTTGTCCCATTTCTTCTTCATGTTCATAAGTGATAGGCAGTGGCGGACTGGCCAGGGTGTCAGCTTGCCCGATGGCAAGTGGGCCCCTGATGAAGCGGGCCCCCTTTGTCTCCTGGCAACCAATATTTTTAGACCCAGTCCGCCACTGGTGATAGGAGCAGAATTCGACCATTCGGCCCATCAAGTCTACTCCGCCATTTAATCATGGCTGATCTATCTCTCCCTCCTAACCCCATTCTCCTGCCTTCTCCCCTTAACCTGACACCTGTACTAATCAACAATTTATCTATCTCCGCCTGAAACATATCCATTGACTCGGCATCCACAGCCTTCTGTGGCAATGAATTCCATCTCCCTGCTCCCTTCGGACAAAAGGTACAGAAGACTCTGTCTATCTGATTTATTCCTCTCATGATTTTGTCCACCTCTATAAGAGGTGCACGTTGTTGAACTTTAAGCTCAGGACTGAGGGACCACTCAAACCCATGTGAATTATAGCAAGCAATTTCAAAGCAGCATGTTGAGTTGAAGACCTTTCATTAGAACTTACAACAGATAATTTGGTGCTTTACTGTTGGCGAGGGCCTGCTGTGTGTAATTTGGCTGCTGAACCTCCTCCATCACAAGCTAAACATTGGCTGTGAAGTACCATGCATCATGAAGGCTCCTCTGTAAATGCATGAAATGGAAAGTTCTGACAGGGCTTAGCAGGTGGTACACATCTGAGGAAAGGAACAAGCAGAGATAACACTTCAGGTTAATGCTATCAAGACTGGATCAGTTTCCAGATTTGCGATGTTTGTTCCTTTGCTTTTTATAAAGACATTTTCTTCTTTTGATATTCCGTTCTGATTCAATTCCGGAAATTCTGAGCTTCCTTGCTGTTTTCTGCAGATGCAAATCTCTTATTTAACTTATACTTTACTGTAACTCTAATTTAGCTCTTAGGGCTAAGGAAATCAATGGATATGGGGAAAAAGCCGGAATGGGGTACGGATTTTGGATGATCAGCCATGATCATATTGAATGACGGTGCTGGCTCGAAGGGCCGAATGGCCTACCCCTACACCTATTTTCTATGTTTCTATGATGTTGTCCCACCCCCGGTATTCCTTCTTCTCCCCGCTCCCGCCTGACAAAAGGGGCAGAAGCTTGAATACATGCACCAGGAACAGCTTTTCCCCCTCTGTGATCAAGCTTCTGAACGGTCCTTCCATAAGCAAGGGCACTGTCCGATTCACCTCTACCCCATTGCGGACTTTGTCTCTGGAACTGATGCGCTACAATGCTGAGAACTATATTCTGCACTCTGTATCTTCCCCTTTGCGCTACCTGTTGTATCTGCATTTGGCAATTGTATTTACGTGTAGTATTATCTGATCTGATTGGATAGCGTGCAAAACAAAGCTGTTCACTGTACCTCGATGTACATGACAATGATGCACCTACATTTGAGATTTTTCCAGCACCGGATTTTGCCACAGAAACCCTGGCCGCATTTGTTGCATGCTGCTACTTGCAACCTACATGTTTAAATAAAAAATCAATCATATTTGTTGCAAGAATCACAATTAAAGTCATGGAGTCATACAGCATGGAAACGGCCCGCCTCAGTAAGGGAATGGGACAGGTGCTTAAGTGGGGAGGACCAGCGGGAAACAACAGAGCCGTTATTCTCTCCTTTGCTTTGCTTTCCCTGAACTATTCCGGCTTTTACAAACTTTAGCGTCATGCAGCATGGAAACTGGTCCTTTGGCCCAACTTAATAACACAGGAAAGGCTTAGATCGATATGGGCCCAACGTGAGCGAATGGGACTAGCTTAAATGGGACATCTTGGTTGGTGTGGGCGAGTTGAGCTGAAGGGTCTGTCTCCGTGCTCTACGACTCTAAGAAGCCTCATCCACGCTAGTCTCACTTCCCTGTACCTGCCCCATATAAGGTAATAAATGATAGGAGCAGAATTAGGCCATTTAACACATCCAGACTACTCCACCCTTCAATCATAGCTGGTCTTTCTCTCCCTCCTAACGCCATCCTGCCCTCTCCCCATAACCCCCGACACCCGCATCCCACTAAACCTCTTCTATCCATGTATCGACACATCACCTCCAACACAAGCCCAACATGGGCTCTGTACAATTGGCCCCGTTAAATCTACGTGCCCTGTAATTATTGTCTATGCTGACAAACAACTCGACTCATTTGAACAGATCCCCCCAACATACAGATTGGCGAGTTAACAAGCGCGCAGTTCACAAGATCGTTCCTTTAACCTTTCTCGAAGATTGGAATCTGTGACTACATTGCTCCCCTGTCCAATGAGCTGTAAAAAAATTCCCATCACACCATCCCATGCCTCTGTTCTCATTTATATAAGTACCCTTGGACACATTCCATCTGCTGCTGTTGTATTTGGTTTTAGCAAGGCATTTATTTCTTAAAACAACCTTTGTATTAGTGACCTCTATTGTCTCTGAAGCAAAATGAATTCACTACTACTCTCATTATCAAGGCATCGAAAGCATTTTATTCTGCAGGGTAAAAAAAAAACTTTCGAAGGGTGAGTGTGCAAGTTTTAAAGTTGAAATCTGCATTCCCGCTGAAACTCAATAGTATATTTCTGAGGGATTGGATATAAATTGGCTGTGCATATGCCTTGCAGATATGTGTCACCTTTGTGAAAGCATAGGCAAAGCACACATTCAACACCGGAAGCTAAATTCAAAATTCGCACTAAAATTATTTTAAAATAAATTTGATTTTTGTATTTAATTAACAAGTAAATTAGCGATGAAACTTTTAAGTTAAACGGTTTGTAACACTGCGGGATTAGTGATTACAAAGGCAGTTGGGCTCACAGGAGGGCTTTAGACTGTAAAACAACACACACTAGCAATCAGGTGGCGCATTTCAGTCAGATGAAGTGTGAGATGGGATTTTAGACAGTGCATTAGCTGAGAACAATTTCTCAGTCTCTTCCCACCGCCTGGGGTGTCAAGGCAGATGTTAGCAACTAGCAACTTATGTGTGAACATATCTACTGAGGGATTGAATCAGTAAATATTAAAGATCGGAAGGAGGCCATTTGGCCAATCAAGTTTGTGCTGGCTTGTTCAAACAAAAAAACAAATGAGTTCCACTCTTTTCCAATATCCCCGCAATATTTTCTTCCTCCGTCGAGTATTTATCCAATTGCCCTTTGAATGCAATTTCTCCAATCTCTTTCCATCAGCTCACACTGCATTCTAACTCATATCTATTTATTCGATAGAAACCGTTTTCCTCATGTGGCCTCTGATTCTTTCGCCAATCTCCTCAAATCTGTTCCCTCTGGCTATCAACCTGCCATTTTGCTGAATTGTGATCTCTACACAATCTTAAACACATGGATCAATAACTAACGCGCTAGCGAGCGGTGTAGGAAATCCGACGGTGGGGAAGTGAGAGGGTGAGACTTCATTTAAACCTGCGGAGGTTTACGTGAATGGGAGTCAGTCCTGGGAATGAGCTATCAACCGTACAACCCAAAGATGCTAATTTCAAACTTGACCTGTGCTGAGTTTGACCCAGCCCATCACGGGTACTGGCCTTCCCACCATCAAAGCAATCTACAGGCGCTATCTCAAAAGAGTGCCCAATATCAGCAAAGACCCACACCTCCCTGGCCAAAGTGCTGGAGTAACTCAGCAGGTCAAGCAGCATCTCTGGCAAACACGAATAGGTGATGTTTTGGGTCGAGACTGTTCTCTAGATTATTGTGTGGGGGAGGGGGGGGGAGAAGAAAGCTAGAAGAGGGGAGAGGGGGAAGGGGGGGGATAATAGGTGGACGCAGGCGAAGACGGTTAGAACAAGGAGATTCTCCTCTTATTTCAGCAATGGTCTACCACGGACTGTGTTTGTACTAGGTACTTTGGTTTTACACTATGATGGCACATTAATTTATTGTGCTGATTATTAATTTATTGCATTATTGGTCATTGCATATTTATTTGTTGAGTAATTATGTTAATGGACCTATAAAACTGCAGCAAGGAAGGAATTCATCATTCTATATCCGGTACAAATGCCAATTAAACGCAGTTGATTCTTGACTCTTGATCATGCAGTACATTATAACTTCTATATTACATTGGCTCTCGATCAATAAGGTCATCGCTTCTGTCCTGGCTTTCACGGAAGCCGACTCAGTGTACTCAGGCATTTATAAATCAGAATTCATTAGCGGTTTTGATCTGTGCAATATTGCCCACCGTGAATGCTATGCAACCAGCTGAAGTGGGACATTCAGGCGACATAATAACCTGATGAAATAAACATGAACGTCTACATTAGCCGGCAGTCCTCAGATGCTTTTCCCATTTCCGGAACGTGTTAGTCCCTGCATGGGAACATTAGGGCAGATGCTGTGCACCATCCAGGAACTCACTCTCAAGCCATCCTTTCTGACTAGGTCTGAACGGTGAACCGCAGGGGCCATTTGCCAAGCCCTGAATTATACACAAAGTGATGCATTTCCCAGCAAGAAGTAGGAGCAATTAGCAAGAATGCTGACTGATTTTCCCCATCTTGTACCTGAACCGACTGTCAACGCTAACCCTGGAGATCAATTAATGGCGATGCTTTAGTTTAGTTTAGTTTAGAAATACACTGTGAAATCAGGCCCTTCAACCCACCGAGTCCATGCCGACCAGCGATCCCAGCACACTAATACAATCCTACACATGACGGACAATTTACAATTTTACCGAAGCCAATTAATATACATACCTGTGCGTCTTTAGAGTGTGGGAGGAAACCGGATCACCCGGAAAAAAACCCCACGCAGGTCACAGGGAGAACGTACAAACTCCGCACAGACAGCGCCCATAATCAGGATCGAACTCGGGTCTCTAGCGCTGTAATGGGAGCAACGCTACCATTGTGCTACCATGCGTTCACATATATTGGGCCAAAAGTACAGTTTAATAAACCCGAGGTGTGGTTGTTATTGCAGTAGTGAAAAGTATGGGAGATAGAACACAGAACAGGCCCTTCGGCCCACAATGTCTGTGTCGATCATGATGCCACATTAAATTAAATTTCCTCTGCCTGTAACTGATACAAATCACCCCATTCCCTACATATCCATATGCCTGTCTAAAAGCCTCTTAAACATCACTATCGTATCTGCCTCCACCAGCTCCCCTGGCAACACGTTCCAGGCACCCACCATTCTCTGTGAAACAAAATTGTCCTACACGTCTCCAATAAACTATCCTCATCTCATTTTCTCATCTCTAGTGTTGTACGTTTCTTGGGAAAAAAGTTCTGTCTGTCTATCTACCTTATTTATGCCTTTCATAGTTTTATATACTTCACAAGTCATAGCAGCAGAATTAGGCCATTCAGCCCATCGAGTCTACTCCACCATTCAATAATGGCTGATCTATTTTTTCCTCTCAACCCCATTCTCCTGTCTTCTCCCCATAACCCTTGATACCCTTTCTAATCAAGAATCTGTCAATCTCCGCCTTAAAAATACCCAATGAATGTGGCCCCCACAGCCGTCTACAGCAATGAATTCCACAGATTCACCACCCTCTGACTAAATAAATTCCTCCTCATTTCCTTTCTAAATGTAGGAGATGGCTTTTTATTCTGAGGCTGTGCCCTCTGGTTCAAGATTCCCCCACGAGTGGAACATCCTCTCCACGTCCACTCTATCCAGGCCTTTCATTATTCGTTAAGTTTTAATGAGGGGCCCCCTCATCCTTCTAAAGCACTTCTGTGCCTTCAAACGCTCATCATTCGCTAACCCAATCATCCCCGGGATCGTTCTGGTCAATGATCAAGTCTCCCCTCGGTCTCCAACGTTCCAGACAAATAATCTCTCTACTTGTGTTGCCCTTGTCATGCTTTCTGTGCAAGCACACATGCACACGCACGCATACATGCGCTCACAAACACATAGACACACACAGACCCATGCACAGACACGCACACTCTAGAAGCTACAGCAAGGCTTGTTACTATTCCACTACCTTAGTCTTGAGACGTCTATGATTATCAGCTGAGTGATGAGTCTCTGGTGTTCAATGTCACCTTCTTTGGAGACAGCACACTAACAGAGGCTGCAGGCAGGTGCAGTGTGAGGCTGGCAGCCGGCTCCCAGCTGATCAATGAGACCAGAGGAGCATGGCGCGGCTGACAGTGGCGCCCCCAGGCACACCTATTGTCAAAACCATCAAGGAGATTGAACGGAGACACAAGAGACCGCAGGTGCTGCAAACTGGAGTGTGAACCATAGAGAGGAATCATTGTCTTCTAACTTATAAAGACATAAAGTGCTGGAGTAACTCAGAGGGTCAGTCAGCATCTATGGAGAACATGGATAGGTGATGTTTCGGATCCGGACCCTTCTTCAGATTGATGGCAGGGGTGGGGAAGGAATGGGCGGCACAGTGGCGCAGCGATAGAGTTGTTGCCTTGCAGTACCAGAGATCCAGGTTCGATTCTGACTATGGCTGTTATCTGTATGGAGATTGTACGTTCTCCCTGTGACTGCTTGGATTTCACACACTCCAAAGAGGAATGGTTTGTAGGTTAATTGGCTCCTGTAAATTGTTCCCAGTGTATAGGATAGAACTAGTGCATGGGTGATTGCTGGTCAGCGTGGACTCAGTGGGTCAAAGGGCCTGTTTCCACGCTGTATCTCTAAAACTAAAACTAGAACAGTCTTCGGAGTTGGGAGAGGGGTGCCACCCAAAGCATCATTTGTCCATTCCCACCCTAGACGCTGCCTGTCCCGCTGAGTTCCTCCAGAACTTTGTGTTTTGATCAAGATTCCTGTATTTTCAGTTTCAAGAGGCTCCGCATTATTTTTTTTCTCAGTTTAGGCCATTCGGCCCAACTCGTCCACGCCAACCAATATGCCCCATCCAAGCTAGTTCCATTTGCCCACATTTAGTCCATGTCCTTTCCTTTTGTTAGCTAAAAATATTTTTAACTTTGTTAATGTACCTGGCTCATCTTACCTACCTTCTCTCGTTCCGTATACCCACCACCCTCCGTGTGAAAAGGTTGCCTCTCCGATTCCTATTAAGATCTTTTTCCTCACAATTTAAACCTATGCCCTCTAGTTCTTGATTCCTCCTAGCCTGGGAAAAAAACTTTGTGCATTCACCCTATCAATTCTCCTCATGATTTTACACACTCTATAAGATCACGTCTCAGCCTCTTGCACTTCAAGAAATAAAGTACTAGCCTGCCCAACCTTTCCCTACAGCTCAGGCCCTCGAGTCTTGGCAACATCCTCACATAGAAACATAGAAAATAGGTGCAGGAGGAGGCCCTTCGGCCCTTCGAGCCAGCACTGCCATTCATTGTGATCATGGCTGATCGTCCCCAATCAATAACCCGTGCCTGCCTTCTCTCCATATCCCTTGGTTCCACTAGCCCCTAGAGCTCTATCTAACTCTCTCTTAAATCCATCCAGTGATTTGGCCTCCACTGCCCTCTGTGGCAGGGAATTCCACAAATTCACAACTCTCTGGGTGAAAAAGCTTTTTCTCACCTCAGTCTTAAATTTCCTCCCCTTTATTCTAAGACTGTGGCCCCTAGTTCTGGACACGCCCAACATTGGGAAATTTTTTCCTGCATCTAGTTTGTCCAGTTCATTTATAATTTTATATGTTTCTATAAGATCCCCCCTAATCCTCCTAAACTCCAGTGAATACAAGCCTAGTCTTTTCAATCTTTCCTTATATGACAGTCCTGCCATCCCAGTGATCAATCTCGTGAACCTACGCTGCACTGCCTCAATCACAAGGATGTCCTTTCTCAAATTAGGAGACCAAAACTGTACACAATACTCCAGATGTGGTCTTACCAGAGCCTTATACAGCTGCAGAAGAACTTCTTTACCCCCATACTGAAATCATCTTTTTATGAAGGCCAACATTCCATTGGCTTTCTTCACTGCCTGCTGTACCTGCACGCCAACTTTCAGTGACCGGTGTACAAGGACACCCAGGTCTCGCTGCACCTCCCCCTTACCAAACCTAACCCCATTGAGATAATAATCTGCCCCCTTCTTTTTGCCACCAAGTGGATAACCTCACATTTAACTATATTATACTGCATCTGCCATGCATCTGCCCACTCACTCAACCTGTCCAGGTCACCCTGCAACCTCCTAACATCCTCTTCACAGTTCAAGTTGCCACCCAGCTTTGTGTCATCCGCAAACTTGCTAGTTTTGCTCCTAACTCCCTCTTCCAAATTATTAATATATATGGTAAACTGTTGCGGCCCCAACACCGAGCCTTGCGGCACTCCACTCGCCACTGCCTGACATTCTGAAAAGGACCCGTTCACTCCTACTCTGTACTTCCTGTCTGCCAACCAATTTTCTATCCATGTCAACGCCCTACCCCTAATACCATGTCCTCTAATTTTAGTCACCAGACTCCCATGCGGGATCTAATCAAAGGCTTTCTGAAAGTCTAGATACACTACATCCACTGGCTCCCCTTCATCCATTTTACTTGTCACATCCTCAAAAAATTCCAGAAGATTAGTCAAGCATGATTTCCCTTTTATAAATCCATGTTGACTTGGACTAATCCTTTTACTGCTATCCAAATGCCCCATTATTACTTCTTAATAATTGACTCCAGCATCTTTCCCACCACCGGTCAGGCTAACTGGTCTGTAATTCCCCGTTTTCTCTCTCATTCCTTTCTTGAAAAGTGGGATAACATTAGCTATCCTCCAATCCACAGAAACTGATCCTGAATCTATTGAACATTGGAAAATGATCACCAATGCGTCCACTATTTCGTGAGACATATCTTCTCTGTACTCTTTACAGTTTAATGGCAACAAGGTAGAGTTGAGGCCTCACAGCGCCAGAGACCCGGGTACGATCCTGACTACGGGTGTTGTCTGTGCGGCGTTTGTACGTTCTTCCTGTGACCGTGTGGGTTTTCTCCGTGTGTTCCGGGTTTCCTCCCACACTCCAAAGATGTGCAGGTTTGTAAGTTAATTGGGTTCGGTAAAGATGATAAATTGTACCTAGTATGTAGGATAGTGCCAGTGTATGGAGTGACCAATGGTCGGCACGGACTCGGTGAGCCAAAGGGCCTGTTTCCGCACTGTATCTCTAAACTACACTAAAGTAAATCTAAGCTTGGCATTGGGAAACTAATCAAAACTTTAAATGATATTTGGCAAGGATTTTCCCTCGTAAATAAAATGCAGTCTTGTTGTGGAGCAGTGATAGAGCTTACACTAAATTATAACACCCCTCCATGTATATATACTGAGGGTAGAGGATATCTGTCATTGCATTCATACAGTAATTCACAGACAACCATTTAACATCGCACACAAAGAATAATGAATTTTACTATGCCAGAATTGTTATTGCCAATCTGACTGCTGGGCAGACTGGAGTACTCATTCATTGGATGTTTGGCCCACAGGGCTGCATCTGACAAGATTGTGGAACATTTTACATGGCGAACATAAGTGATACTAAAACACAGCGTTGAAGGAACTCAGCGGGTCAGGCAGCATCTGTGGAGGGAATGGACAGACGACGTTTCGGGTCTGAAACTAGTCTTCCCCAAACTCTCCCCCTGAATCACCTTAAACCTGCATCTCCTGGCCCTCTAACCATTAGCCAATGCTCGCCCCCCCACTACTGTTTTCCTGGCCTAATCTCTTTTCTCCAACTCCTCCACCCGCCATCAGTCTGAAGAGGGATCTTGACCTGAAAAGTCGTCTGCCCATTCCCTCTAAAGATGCTGCCTGACCCGCAGAGTTCCTCCAGCATTTGGTGTTTTGGTGTCACTTATGTTCGCCATGTAAAATGAAGCACAATCTTGTCAAGTACACAGTGGTGCAGCAGTAGAGTCGATGTCTTACAGCGTCAGAGACCCGGGTCCGGTCCTGACTAAGGGAAGGCAGTAGGACTGTCTGGACGGAACCTGTCAGTTCTCCCTGTGACTGTGTGGGTTTTCCCCGGCGGCTCTGGTTTCCTCCCTCACTCCACAAAGACATACAGGCTTGTACGTTAATTGGTTTTGGTAAAATTGTAAATTGTCCCCAGTACGTAAGATAGTGCTAGAGTACGGGGTGATCGCTGGTCGACGCGGACACGGTGGGCGAAAGCGCTTGTTTCCCACTGTGTCTCTAAAGTCTTTCCCTCTACAAATGATGCCCGACGCGCTGAGTTACTCCAGCAATTTGTGTTTTGCTCAAGATTCCAGGGTCTCCGTAAGTGATACCAACACGCTTCATTAAGTGATAACAACACACTTCAAGGTTGTCACCATTTAACAACTGGTAGAGTGTCAACCAAGATCTGTAAATGTTACACACACACTCTCAGCAGTTGCACAGGCTACTCCGAAGGACACAGAGGCTTTCGTTCCCAGTTGAAATCGCAGTTACCAACCTGCGACCAGACCTCGTTCTCTGGTCCAACTCCTGTCAGCGTGTTTCCATCATTGAGCTGACGGTCCCCTGGGAGGAGGCTGTGGACGAGGCTTATGAAAGGAAAAAGCTTTGATATTCAATCCTTGCAGCAGAGGCAGAGGAGAGAGGTTGGAGTGTAAGGGTGTGTCCAGTGGAGGTGCAGGGGCTTTGTAGGTAGTCCCACCGCAAGGCTCCTGAGGGAAGTAGGAGTCAAAGGGCAGGCACAAAGGAGGGCAATAAAAGAACTTGCCAATGCCGCCGAACGGAGCAGTCACTGGCTGTGGCTGAAGAGGAAAGATGCTGTCTGGGCTGCCACGTGACCATCTAGAGGCTAGCAATAAGACACACACCCAGGTCTGATCACCCTGCGGTGGGCCTGCCTCGACTGAGGGTGTCTTGTGATGAAAGGCCGAAACACCCAGTGACGTTGAGGTACACAACTGAAGATGTGTCTGATTGTTAGCAAACTCACCTAGTGGCATACCCAAGAATGTCAATTGTAGTGAAATCATAGGGATTGTAACACCCAGTCCAACTAATCAATCTCTAGCAATTTGTGTTTTGCTCAAGATTCCAGGGTCTCCGTAAGTGACACCAACCCGCTTCATTAAGTGATAACAACACACTTCAAGGTTGTCACCATTTAACAATTGGTAGAGTGTCAACCAAGATCTGTAGATGTTACACACACACTCTCAGCAGTTGCACAGGCTACTCCGAAAGGCACGAGACTCCAAATGTTCCACCTACCTCGAGCTTCCTTCAGCTTTTGCCGCTCTGCCTCTCGCTCTGCCTTAGTTTGATTGCTTTTTACTCCCAGGGCTCCAATGACCAGCCTTCGAGCAAGCACGGCACTAGTCTGAGGTCTCTCCTTTGCCGGAAGGAGAAATTCTAAACATAAGAAGTGGGAAAGAAGGATTTACTTTATATCTATTTAAACCAACAACACACGCCACACATGTCAAGCTGAGAATTGGTTAAACTGAATGGATCTTTCCTCCTGCTGCCAACAGAAGCAGCATATTGACGGCAGGGAAAAAAAAGACAATAACTCATAGATAACAGCTCATTTAATACTGGTATACACATTGGTTATGACCGCATTAAAACAATTACATTTATTTTCAATTATGTGTTTTTTGTAAATCATTCTATAAAAGCTGAACAAGAATTACCTCAGAAAATGTGAATTTATAATCATATTGCCGAACAGCACTTTTTAGAGGTCACTAAATCTGTCATATTAATGGCTTAGAGTGCATTTGAAAAAACAAATTATTTTTGCACGTCTTTGTGCTGTCTTTTTTAAATCAAAACTCTGCACACTTTGTTTGATGTCTTGGATTAAACAGCCTGCTCTTGACAGTCTCACACGGTTCTGCACATATTTGGAAAATAAAAATCCCCACCATCTTGGGCCCGACGTGGGGGTAACCGCTGGAGGGAGGGGGGGGCGGGACGACAAAATGAGGAACCGGCATGCTTTGTAACTTTGCTATTTCGCTATTTCGCTACCTTCGCTATTTGTATACACTGTGTCTGCAAGCAAAGAATCTCACTGTCTCTCGTCACATGGGACAATAAAGTATTCCTATTCCTACATCATTTAAATGATCGCTCCTCTGCCTTCGATAGGTAAAAGAGGCAAATATACATCCGTCTCTCTCTTGCCCCTGAATAAGCACATTCGTCATGCATTATTCAACTAACTGGTTACAAATTGCCAAATCATTAGCCACCTTTCAGTGCCTAATCATGGAAAGAGTGCAGAATTTCTCAACGACCTGCGCAAATAATATAGTCAGGAAAATTACCTGTGAACCCTGGTACTTCAGAAAATAAATGACATGGCTGTGTGCATCTCTAAGTGAGAAGTGGTGTGTGATTTTAAATTTAATCCATCTCTAGCAGCGGTTTTAATGAGGCATTTTATCCAATTGGAAACTGGGATATTCAGCTGCAGTTCAGAGTCCACATTCAACAGCCACCGGGGCTGCTCTAGATACTTTAGTTTTACTTTTAAGGATACAGCATGGAAACAGGTCCTCCGGCCCACCGAGTCCACGCCGACCATCGATCACCCGTTTGCACTAGTTCTATGTTATCCCACTTTCCCTACACACCAGGGGCAATTTACAGAGTGCCAATTAACCTAGAAATCCACACGCCTTTGGGATGTGGGAGGAAACCGAAGCACCCTGAGGAAACCCACGTGGTCACAGGGAGAATGTGCAAACTCCACACAGACAGTGCCTGAGGTCAGGATTGAACCAGGCTCTGTGGCAGTGTACCACAGTGCCTCGCTGTTTGATTTGATACTATGACCCAGGACTCAACCGCTTGAGGACCAATAACAACCCTAATGCTCCTGTCCCACTTTGGAAACCTGAATGGAAACCTCTGGAGACTTTGTGCCCCACCGAAGGTTTCCGTGCGGTTCCCGGAGGTTTTTGTCAGTCTCCCTACCTGCTTCCACTACCTGCAACCTCCGGCAACCACCTGCAACCTCCGGGAACCGCACGGAAACCTTGGGTGGGGCGCAAAGTCTCCAGAGGTTTCCGTTCAGGTTTCCTAAGTGGGATAGGGGCATAAGCTTAGTTGGGACGACAGATGGCACAATGGGCTAAGTGTTCGGCTGGCGACCGGAAGGTAGCTGGTTCGAATCCCGCTTGGAGTGCATACTGTCGTTGTGTCCTTGGGCAAGACACTTCACCCACCTTTGCCTGTGTGTGAGTGATTGGTGGTGGTCGGAGGGGCCGTAGGCGCAGATTGGCAGCCACGCTTCCGTCAGTCTGCCCCAGGGCAGCTGTGGCTACAGAAGTAGCTTACCACCACCGAGTGTGACTGAGGAGTGAATGAATAATGCGATGTAAAGCGCCTTGAGTATTAGAAAGGCGCTATATAAATCCCATCCATTATTATTATTACAATAAGCTGCCCATTTCCTGGCCTGGATGTAAGTGGTAAACTCACATTTGCAGTTTTGATGAAAATGGTGCTACAATTTTAATTGCATCAAGGAATCAGTGAGAATCTCGTGCACAGGGCCTGTGTTGTATGACTCTGTCCTTATCGACCAAGTTGCCTAACAGAGCTAGTCCCACTCACCTGCACCTGGCCCACATCCCTCCAAATCTTTCCTTTCCTTGAACATGTCCAAATGTCTCATACCTTTACCTGCCTTGATCACGAGCATAGATGGGGCATCTCAGTAAATGTAATCCATCTCTTGTCCATGTCAACCAAGTTGCCAAACCTCAAATTCATAAACAAATGTCAGAACTGTGCCCGCCGTCAGCACTAGCATAGATGGGGCATCTTGCTCAGCATGGACAAGCTGGGCTGAAGGGCCTGTTTCCATGCTGTTTGGCTGTACGATCTCAGGCAGCATCTTTGTATGGAAATGGAGAAGTGATGCTTCAGGTTGGAATCCTTCTTCTGGCCAGTAATTGCTTCCCCTTTTATGGAGATGGTTTCGATGGTTTTGAAGATGATCAGTTTCCGCAGTGCTTTGTTTTCACATTGTGGGATTCAATCAACCGTCCACCAAAGTCTTGCCAGCAATGCTTACGCCCCCAAGAAATGAAATAATAAAACTTGTAGCTGAGAATGAGTACCCAGGTGGTAATGTGGGTGATACATTAAAGCTAAAAGTCCGCTGTTTTTAATTATAAAATCCTTATTTTATTAATGCCTCACACAAACGTGAACTGCTGATTTGGGTGCAGTGCAATTGTGAAGAGATAATTCAACTCTGCACGCAGGGAAACATGCAAAGCATGCCTTTCAGGATCAACTGTTGCCTTGCAGTTCCAGTACACTGGGAATCTTAATGCACCGTTCAATGACAGGATTATTATAACACAATCCCCATAATAGAATCAGGCAGTTATGATTCCAAGTGCAGCTCAAAAAGTGCAGTTATGTCGATCATGAAACTATTCTTCCTGGCTGTTAATACATCAAATTTCCTTAAAAGAAAATCACTAATATTGCAAATCTGAAATAAATGCATCAGCATTCAGGGCGAGCAAGAAACGAACAGTTCAGCAACGACAGATAACGAGCTTGTTATTCCCATTTGTATCTTCATTTTGCCTGGCATTGTCATTTCTCCCACTGGTTAATCTCCCACTCTATAAAGGACCGGCCATTTCGTGCTTCCCCCTTGTTGTAGAGATACAGCGGGGAAACAGGGCATTGGCCGACCGAGTCCACGCCGACCATAAATCACCTGTCCACACTAGTTCTGCGTTATCCCACTGTGGCATCCTGCACACTAGGGGCAATTTACAGTGGACTATTTAACCTACAAACCTGCATGTCTTTGTGGGAGGAAAGCCATGCGGTCAAATAGGCGAAAGTATAAACTCCGTACAGACATCACCCGTAGTCAGGATCGCATCCGGGTCTCTCTCTGGTGCTGTAAGGCAGCAACTCCACCACTGCGCCACTGTGTCACCCAGCTAAAGGCAAAGGGCAGCGGAAATATTTTCCTTTGAATTTTTATTTATCCAGCTCTTTGCTGTTATTGTGTTCAGACATGGTCGCTGACAGGATTCGATGTCAGACCCATCCACTGGGATTTAAATCCAATTTCAGACAAAGCATTGAGTGACAGAGACAAACAACAGGTCTCTGTCAGAACCAGTTAGTAGACAGTCAGATTCTTTTTCCCACGGTGGAAATATCAAAGATTAGAGCATTATGGTGAGAGGCAATGTTTATGGGCGGCACAGTGGCGCAGCGGTAGAGTTTCTACCTTAGAGCGCCACACCCGGGTTTGATCCTGACCACCGATCTGTCTGTACAGAGCTTGTATGTTCTCCCTCTGACCTCATCCGGTTTCCTCCTACACTCCAAAGACGTAGAGGTTTGTAGGTTAATTGGCACCTGTACATTGTGAATTGTACCAAGTGTGTAGGGTAGCGCTAGTGTATGGGGCGATCGCTGGATGGCACGGACTTGGTGAGCTGAAGGGTCTGTTTCTGCTTTGTATTTCTAAAGTCTAAATTTTAGAGGAGGTGTTTGGGGGAAGTATTTTACGCAGAGGGTGGTGGGTGTCTGGAACGTGCTACCAGGGTTGGTGGTGGGGGCAGATACGATAGTGGTGTTTCAGAGGCTTTTAGATAGGCACATGGATATGCAGGGAATGGAGGGATATGGATTACTTGCAGGCAGAGGAGATGTAGTTTAACTTGGCATCATGTTTGGCACAGACATTGTGGGCAGAAGGGTTCATTCCTGTACTGTACTGTCCTGCTCTTGATTAGTACGGGTGTCAGACGTTATGGGGAGAAGGGAGGAGAATGGGGTTAGGAGGGAGAGATAGATCAGCTGTGATTGAATGGCAGAGTAGACGATGGGCTGAATGTCTTAATTCTACTCCTATCACTTATGACCTTATGACCTCGTCTTTATTCGATGGCAATCAGAATGTGATTTACTCCCACGTGACTTGCAGCATTTGTTCTGTTTTAATACGCTCCTGTACTAATACTGTTTCTGATCTCAGCTCTTATAGTCCACAGTCTGTTTTACCGCCCTCATTAACTGCATAGGGATGAGAGTGAGAATTGATAGTGATGTTAGGTTGCCAATCATGGTCCGTTGCCAAACACACAAGGGACATAGGTGTAAGGTGAGATGGGAAAGATTTAGTAGGAACCTGAGGGGCAACCTTTTCACACAGAGGGTGGTGGGTACATGGAACAATCTGCCAGAGGAGGTAGTTGAGACATGTACTATAACGAAGGCTCGTCGTCTGGTGATAACCGGGAGGGAGCCGCTGGAGGCATCGGACGTGTGGAGCAAGGATCAGTAGGAGGGTGAACTGGGGTAATGCCTCCAGCGCCTTCAGGGCACAAAGATGACGCGATGGAGGAAGGTGCTGTAGGAGCCTGGGGATTACCTGGATTGGGAACAGCTCCAGTAGACCGAGCACGGGGTGGATCGGTCTTTGGAAATTACGCAAAAACATGGAGGCACCAGCATGTGTAAATTTGCAAAATGAATATCACTGTGCAGTTGCATATGTGACAAGCCCAAAGCTCCACAACACATAGAAGACATTTGGATACATTCATGGATAGGAAAAGTTTGAAGGGATATGGACCAAATGCGGACAGCTGCGATTAGTGTAGGTGGGGCATCTTGGTTGGCATGGGCAAGTCGGGCCGAAGGGCCTGATTCGGTATGACTACTAAGACAGCCCTGGTCTGGTCACTCGGCAGACCCAGCGTGTTTCTGGCACTTCAGCTCTGTATCACAAGATGTCACTGTGCATAGCAACACCGTCTCCACCAGACTAAAGTACTGCAGCTGTTTGAAATCTGAAATAACAACACAAAATGTTGCTGGTCCAACTCTTCCCTTATTTGCTCCGTCAAAGTCTTGAATATAACTGCTGTCGATGTCCGAATGAGAGCTAAGTACTGAGCTCCCGGTAACCTTGCTGATGCAGAGTGGCTCCTATGAAGTGTAGAATCAATTAATGACTTTTTAACCATCTTTTCAGGATGCAGTCATCCCTGGAAATGCCAGCATTTATTGCCCATTAAAATATATGTCTTTTAAAAGACATTTGGATAGATATACGGATCGGAAGGGTTTAAGGGGCTATGGGCCAAAAGGAACTATCCCGGTGTGCCAAAGTTGTCGGCATGGAGAAGGAGGATCCTCGGGTCTGTTTTTGACCTGTACAGCTCCACGACTCCATGACACGATATTTGTGAATACCAGAAGGAGCCAAATGGCATCTGGGCTAGTCCCATTTGCCTGCATTTGGCCAATAACCCAGTTCAGTTTAGTTTATTGTCATGTACAGTAAAAAGCTTTTGTTGCGTGCTAACCAGTCAACAGAAAGACAACACATGATTACAATCGATCCATTTACAGTGTATAGATACATGATGAGGGAATAACGTTTAGTGCAAGGTAACGCCAGCAAAGTCCGATCAAGGATAGTCCGAGGGTCATCAAAGAGGTAGTTCAGCACCGCTCTCTGGATGTGGTGGGATGACTCAGTTGCCTGATAACAGCTGGGAAGAAATTGTCCCTGAATCTGGTGGTGTGCCTTTTCACACTTCTATACCTTTTGCCTGATGGGAGAGGGGAGAAGAGGGAGTGGCCAAGGGTGCAACTCGTCCTTGATTATGCTGCTGTCCTTGCCGAGACAGCGTGAGGTATAAAAGGAGTCAATGGAAGGGACACAAAAAGCTGGAGTAACTCAGCGGGACAGGCAGCATCTCTGGAGAGAAGGAACGGGCGACGTTTCGGGTCGAGACCCTTCTTCAGAGGTTGGTTTGTGTGATGGTCTGGGCTGTGTCCACAATTTGCTGCAATTTCTTGCGGTCTTGGATGGAGCTGTTCCCAAACTAACCTGTGATGCATCCAGATAAAATGCTTTCTGCGGTGCATCTGTAGAAAAATAAACCTTTCCTATCCATATATCTGCCCAAATGCCTTTTAAATATCATAACTGTATCCGCTTCTATAGCTTCCTCTGGCAGCTGGTTCCAGATGCGGACTACCCTCTGAGTGAGAAAGTTGCCTGAGGTCTCTCTTAAATCTCTCCCCTCTCACCTTAAGCCTGTGCCCTTTAGTTTTAGAATCCTCCACCCTGGGAAAAAGACTGTGTGTGTTCACTTTATCCATGTCCCTCATGATCTTGTACACCTCAACATGATAAACGTTTCCAGCTTTTTCTGTTTTAGCTTTGATCTACAACGCATATTAACTGAAATCATAGTGCTAATTTATGCGACCATTGCAGAAGATGAGAGCTATTTTTCTCGTCAGTCTGTTAAAGTATGCTGATATTAATACAGTTCTTAGAAACAAACAATGATGACAGATTGATCATCTAAAATTACCATTCCAAACTTTGGAAGGGATGTTGACAATTTAGAAACAAGTCAACAACATTTGACAAAAATCATTTAGACAGTACACGGATAGGAAAGACCCCTCCGGTCACAGAGTCTACGCCACTCAGCCATCACCCCGTGCACTAGCACTATCCTACACACTCAGGACAATTTACAATTTTTATCAGAGCGAATTAACCTACAAAACCTGTACGTCTTTGGTGTGCGTGAAGAAACCAGAGCACCCGGAGAAAGCCCACACGGTCACAGGGAGAAGGTTCTAACTGCATACAGACAGCACCCATGGTCAGGATCGAACCGGGTGTCTGGAGGTGTAAGGCAGCAACTCTGCCACTGCGCCATTGTTTTGAGGGATGCGGGTCAATCACGGGTAAATGGGACTACTATGGATGGGACATCTTTGTTGGCAGGGTCGAATTGGGCTGAAGGGCCTGTTTCTGTACTGTATGATTTTTTGCAAACATTCTTCATCTGTAGTTATTGAACTCAATGCAAGGCTATAACAGGGTCTGGTTAGAAGATGAGGTTTCCTTGTAAGTGCAGGAGGCTGAGGGTGTGGAGAATGGAGAGGGAGCCAGATCACACAATAGGCATCTCCAGCATTTTGTCTCAGATTTTCAGCACTCCTCCCAGATTCCCGTTGTAACTTCAGGTACCTTCTGGATCTCTTCTACCTTGCACTGTTAGTTACCCAATCACCCCTGCTGGACCTTCCCCTCCCTCGGCACAGTGACGCAGCAGTAGAGTTGCCGCCTCACAGCACCCGAGACCCCGGTTCGATGCTTACTATGGGTGCTGTTGGTACAGAGTTTATACGTTCTCGTGTATGAAGGGACTGCAGATGCTGGTTTAAACTGAAGACAGACACAAAAAGCTGGAGCAACACCGCGGGTCAGACAGCATCTCTGGAGAAAAGGAATAGGTGACGTTTCAGGTTGTGACCCTACTTCAGACCTGTACGTTCTAGCTGTGACTGCGTGGATTTTCTCCCACACTTCAAAGACACTTCAGGTTAATTGACTTTGGTAAAATTATAACGTCCCTGGTGTGTAGGGTAGTGCTGGTGCATGGGGTAATAGCTGGTTGGTGCAGATTTAGTGGGCCAAAGGATCTGTTTTGCATTTATAAAGTCTAAAGTTTAAAGTCTAAAAGTCTCGCAAAACTGGTTCAGGTTTTTCTGGAAAGTATGAAATGAAACCAGGAAATGCAAGAAGCAAACAAAAAGTCTGACTTAGCAGGTCAGGAAGCATCTGTGGAGAGATGAAGCAGAGAAGGACACTAAGTGCTGGAGTAACTCAGAGGGTTAGGCAACATCTCTGGAGAACATGGATAGGTGACGTTTCGGTCCGAGACTCTTCTTCAGGCTGATTGTTGGGGAGGGGAGAAGAAAGCTGGAAGAGCAGAGAGGCAGGAATATATGTGGCAGGTCGACACAGGCAAGGGGAATTTTATGACGAGCAAGTGGAACAAAGGCCAGAGATAAGAACAATAGGTGTGAGGCGTGTTTGAATAGTTGTAGATTGTGAAGCCAGGGAAAGTAGAGAAACAGAGTTGGTATTTCTGGTCCGAAATCCACTGAAAGAATCCCCCCCCCCCCCCACCCCCCACAGTTTCTCCAGCATTTTTGTCTACCTTTGATTTTTCCAGTATCTGCAGTTCTTTCTTAAACAGAAAGAGAAAAAGCTCTCTTAACAATGATTGTGTTTCTCTTCCCACAGGAACTCGCTGATCCACAGTGTTTTCTCATTTTATTTCAGATTTCATACATCTTCAGTTATTTAATTTTTTTTTATGATAGGTCCTTGGCCCGAAATGTTAGATCCGAATCTCTTTCTGCCGACGCTGTGTGTTTCTTGCATTGTATCTATTTTATCAGTAATTTTTTACTTCCAGAAACAGCAATGTGATTATAACCAGACAATCTGTTAGTGATATTGATCGAGGGATAAATATCGGGTTGGAATAGGGATGAATCTCATCACTTCTAAACAGTGCCATGCCATATTTACAACCCTTTGTGGGAACATGCAGAGTTCAACCCAATGGGAAATTACAGGGCAAGAGGGAGACAGCGTTAAAGAGAAATGATTCATAGAGCATAGAACAAACAGTACAGCAGTGGAACAGGCCCTTCGGCCCATCACGTGCGTGCCCAACACGATGCCAAGACAAATTCTTATCTCTCTGCACATAATTCATATCCCTCCCTTCCCTGCATCCAAAAGCCTCTTCAACGCTACCATCATGTCTGCTTCCACCACCGCCCTCAGCAGTGCGTTCTAGGCACTCACAAACTTCTGTGTAAAATAAATTGTTCCACACTTCTCTTTTAAACTTTGCCCCATCTCACCTTCTTCTTCTTCTTCTTGCGTACGGCCTGCACAGCCTAAAGTTGTAGGACAACTTATTCTATTTGATCTTATTTGGTTGTGCACGCCGGGTTGATTGCATTCGTCGAAACACGTGAAGGTTGCAATCTCCCACCCCACCCCTCTCACCTTGAGACTTTGCCTTCCGGCATTTGATCTTTCCAACCTGGGAAAAAGGTTCTGACTATCCACCCTAGCTACGCCTCTCATAATTTAAACACTTCTCTCACTTCCAAACTTGGGATAACAACATGGAAACAGACCCTTCAGCCCACCAAGTCCACCGATCACCCGTTCAGTAATTCCCTCAGTCGTTGCTTGCCTTCATCGGTAATGCTCTAAGTACTGATGCTGGAGCCAAGCCGGATTACACCTGCAGAAAGCAACCTACACTTTACATGCGTTCTCATTTTGACAAATGTGGGTCAGATTATTAAATTGTCTCTTTAATCAGCAAACTGTGGAGGCCTTAATTGACTGCAATTATAGTCTTTCTCTCACCTGCACAGCTTCTGGCCTTAACCTTCGATGATCTAGATGCTTGTGACAAAGGTCGAGTCTTCAACATGGGATGCTTGGTACTGATGGCGTCTCGAGCTACGGAGAAAACAGTCGTGATTAATTGCCACTTGAGGAGCAGCAGTAAATACAGCAAAGCAAGGCGTTTCTGCCCTAATTAACGTTATTGAGCTGCCAGACCTGGGTGGGTTCCCAAGGTCAGCAGGCACGTAGTGAAAAGCACCGGCAAGGAGCCGACATTCCATTTCCGGTCCCCTCGTGTGGCATGGGGACATTTCCAACCATCACAGTAGCATGAGAAAGCGCGGGAGCGCCACCCTACAGTCTTGTTTCTCCAAGGAGGTGTTCGCAGATTTATGTGTTTTTTGTCCCCGTTGTATCTTAATCTAAGTTCAGAAGGAGACCGCAGAAACAAGGATGAGTTTCATGTGGGGCACCAGTTCCAGAGACAAGTTCCAATGTCCGCAATAGGGCAGAGGTGAATCGGACAGTACTCTAGCTTATGGAAGGGCTGTTTAGAAGGCTGATAGCAGAGGGGAAGAAGCTGTTCCTGAGTCTGAGAGTGTGCGCTTTCAAGCCTCTGTATCTTCTGCCAGACGGGAGCGGCGAGAAGGAGGAATGACCAGTTGCTGTCCTGACTCCATCTTACTAAGTTCTCTCTCTCCTTATTGTACCCTGCCTTGCCACTACAATGGTGTGGGACCGATACTCAGCAGTGTTTACTTTAGTTTAGAGCATGGAAACAGCATGGCCCACCGAGTATGCGTATTACCATCGATCACCTGTACGCTAGGTTTGTAGGTTCATTGCCTTCGGTAAAGTTGCAAATTGTCTCTAGTGTGTAGGATAGTGCTAGTGTACAGGGTCATTGCTGGACAACACGGACTCGGTGGGCCGAAGGGCCTGTTTCTGCGCTATATCTCCAAACTAAACTAAACTAGTTCTATCCTACACATTATGGGCAATTTATAATGCTCTAAGTACTGATGCTGGAGCCAAGCCGGATTACAGCTGCAGAAAGCAACCTGCACTTTACATGCCAATTAAACTACAAACCCACACATCTTTGACGGAAACCGGAGCACCCAGAGAAAACCCACGCAGTCACAGGGAGAACATGCAAACTCTGTACAGACAGCACCCGTAGTCGGGATCAAACCCATGTCTTTGGCGCTGTGAGGCAGCAACTCTACTGCTGCGCCACCGTGCTGTCGCAAAGGGGTTGTTTTCCCAAGAAGGAGCTCTCTTTCTGCACATAGATTAGAATACATGTGGGACAAAGAAACAGTGAGGGCATTGCCAATCGGTTTAAAATAAAATAAGCATCAACGGCTACCATTAATAGAAACAATGAAGAAGTTAGGGGAGAGAAAATCCTTTGGATGAAAATGAAATGATTGCAATGCATGCGGAGACTTGCATTGAAGCTCCCGGTATGGAACAAAGCTGGTTAGTGAATGAGAGAGACACGGACACTGTTTCTTTCACTCTTTCCCGTTGAGTTACTCCAGCATTTTGTGTCTACCAACTGTTTCTTTCTCTTCACTCTACCTGAACGGCACTTAATCTGCTCAGCACGGTGGTGCAGGTGTAGTGATGCTGCCTTACAATGCCAGAGACCCGGGTTCTATCCTGACTACATGTGCTGTCTGTATGCAGTTTGTATTTTCCCACTGTGACCGCGTGGATTTTCATGCAGATTTGTACATTAATTGGCTTGTGTAAATTGTCCCTTGTGTGTAGGATAGAACTAGTGCGGGTGATCGTGGTCGGCGCAGACTTGGAGGACCGACGTGCCTGTTTCCATGCTGTATCTTTAAGACTACAACTGAAAAACTAATGGGCCTGTCCCACTTAGGTGATTTTTCAGCGAACTGCCGGCGACTGTCAAGTTGCTGGCAGTCGCCTGAAAAACCGGGAACAGGAACGACGACTGTCAGGGGAACACACACACACACATCGTAAAGGCGGGGGGCCTGGGCAAGTGGGGGAGCGCTGTCTGAAATTCACACGGTGCAAATCCAAGGTGATACAGACACACCACGATGAACAGGAAGGTTGGCCCTGTAATTAAGATGGCTAGCACAGTGTGGAACTCTGGAAACCTGGATTGTTTTCTCTGGTACAGCTGGAGGTTGAGGGGAGACTTGATACACCTATTTAAAATGATGACTTCCATAACTAGGGTAGGCAGTCAGAATCAAACTAGGGTAGACAGGAGGGGGGGGGGGGGGGAAGGGGCATAGGTTGAAGGTGAGAGGGGTAACGTTTAAAGGAGATGAGCAGAGGGTGGTGGGATCCTGCCGGGGATGGTGGTGGAGACAGATAAGATAATGGCATTTAAGAGGCTTTTCGATAGGCTAGTAAACATACAGGAACGTAGGGATAGGGATCACGTACAGGCACATGGCATCATTTTCGGCACGGAAATTGTGGGCCGAAAGGCCTTTTCTGTGTTCTATGTTCTAACTATCCCTGCATTCAAAACAACTGTGATTTAATCAGGCCCGATCTGATTTATTTTGACAAATGACTGATTCGAGAATGTAGTTTTCCTCCAATCAATACTGTCCCCAGAATATTTCACGGAAGAGACAGTGATGGAAGTAAAATTGAAACGAGTTAATGAAGGAACAAGAGCATTTTTGCAATCGTCTGCTCTGGAGCTATCTGTGTGTCTCGGCTAGTGGATCTGACATGGTGTTGTTCAGCGAGGGAGTGACAAAGATGAAGCATCGAAGACGGGAAGCTCAGTCAACGTTGGACAAGTTAACAGAGTCCAGTGCAGCACAGGAACAGGCCACTCGGCCCACAATACCTGTGCCGAACATGATGCTAAATTAAACTAATCTTCTCTGCCTACACGTGATCCATATCCCTCCATTCCCTGCACATTCACTTACTTATGGAAAAGCCTCTGAAATGCCACTATCGCATCTGCCTCCACCACCACCCCTAGTAGTTTCATTCAGATACCCACCACACTGCAAAAATACTTGCCCCGCACATCTCCTTTAAACTTCTTCCTTTCTGTTGCCAGGGCTCGAGGGCCTACATTATGGGGAGAGGTTAAGCAGGCTAGGATTTTATTCCTTAAAGCGCAGGAGGCTAAGACGTGATTTTATAAAGGTGTATAAAATTAAGAAAGGAGTAGACAGGGTGAATGAAGACTCTTTTACCAAGAGTAAGGGAATCAAGAGGACATAGATTTAAGGTGAGAGGGGAAAGATTTAATAGGAACCTAACGGGCAACTTTTTCCATACAGATAGTGGTGGGTATGTGGAACGAGTTACCAGAGGAGGCAGCTGAAGCAGCTACAATATCAACATTTAAAAGACACTTGGGCAGGTACATGCTTAGGAAAGGTTAAGTGGGATATTGGCCAAACAAGGGCGAATGGGACTAGCTAAGATGAGGCATTCTGGTTGGGATGGGCGAGTTGGGCCGAAGGTCCTGTGGGACTTCTGTGATTCTATGCTATATTGCAGGGTGCAGGAGTTTACGTATGGGTGAGAGGGAGTCAGGTAATAATGTGCAACGCGTGTTTGGACACATGGCATCAGAGGCAAATGGCTCCAACAACAGCTAGCCAAGACCCTGCATGTTGGGGCAAAACTCCTCTGACATGAACTGATACAGAACAGTCCTCCCATACGTACGGGTTAATCCCAATCTCCCAACCTACCTTCATTGTGGAGGCTGGACCTTTCCTCTGTCACTGTAGTGCTACAACGCTACAATATTCTGCACTCTGGGGGCGGAACGGTGGCGCAGCAGTAGAGTTGCTGCCTTACAGTGCCAGAGACCCGGGTTCGATCCTGACTATGGGCACTGTCTGTATGGAGTTTGTACATTCTCCCTGTGACCACGTGGGTTTTCTCCCAAACTCCAAAGACATACAGGTTGGTAGGCTAATTGGCTTGGTGCAATTGTAAATTCTCCCTAGTGTGCGTAGGATATTGTTGGTGTGCGGGGATCACTGGTCGGCGCGGACTCGGTGGGACGAAGGGCCTGCATCTCTAAACTAAACCCGTTGTTTTCAAAAGGGCCCCAACCCAAAACGTCACCTATGCATTCCCTCCACAGATGCTGCCTGACCCATAAGGCCTGTTTCCATGCTGAACGACTCTATCCTTGTGTTCCATCAACACCACCAGGAATGAAGCCTCCCATGGAGTTTTCCAGGGTAACCTGGAGTCAGAATGGACAAAGTGGATGATTCCACCTTGCCAGTGAGTGATCTTCCTCCTGCCTCGTGTTCCCTATCTCATGGACAACACCGGATGCCTCTTCTGATGCCAACTCTTTCCTCCCCCGCTTACTGGAGCAATTTTAATTGAGATGAGATTCAACCTTCAGTGGATGTCAGGACGTTTGAGAGATGTTGATCACCTATACTCTGGAGCAGTTGTGCGCCACAGATGCTGATAACAATCAAATGCTGCTGGCTGGGAGACAAATCCATTTGCTGAGTGTGCAAAGGCGTTTCATTATCCATATTTAATTCAGTCTTAAAAATGATTTACTACTGAAAAGTCATCATGCACAAGCCGGCAGAACGGTGCCAGATAGAGCGTTCTAATAAATTATGCTACAGTGCAAACCTTTCCGTAATAGCTTGCTGCTAACTCTTTATCTTCAGCTAGAGCAGCGGAAGGATGGGTGCTTAACAGGACCTCCCTTATGGAAACAGGGAAACAAACTAAAATAAGATCTGGAAAAAGTGCTGGAGTATCTCAGCGGGTCGGGCAGCATCTGTGGAGAAACAAGGAACTGCAGGTACACAAAATTGCTGGGGAAACTCAGCGGGTGCAGCAGCATCTATGGAGCGAAGGAAATAGGCGACGTTTCGGGCCGAAACCCTTCTTCAGAAGAAGGGTTTCGGCCCGAAACGTCGCCTATTTCCTTCGCTCCATAGATGCTGCTGCACCCGCTGAGTTTCCCCAGCAATTTTGTGTACCTTCGATATTCCAGCATCTGCAGTTCCCTTTTGAACAAGGAACTGCAGGTGCTGGCTTCCAAAAGAAAACACAGAGTGCTGGAGTAACTCAGCGGGCCATGCAGCATCTCTGGAGAACATGGATAAGTGATGTTTTGGGTCGGGTCCCATGTTCAGATCCGAAAGGTCACCTATCCACGTTCTCCAGAGATGCTACCTGACCTGCTAAGTTACTCCAGCACTTTGCGTTATACTTTGTACTGGAGTATCTAGCTAAACCACAATCCAGATGAAGGCTCGAGAGTGTTTCATTGTCAAATTGTCTTTTTTTGTAAAGCAGCATCTGCAGTTCCTTGTGTCAACAAAAATAAGATACCTGGTTCATCCAAGATTTACATGTGTATAGTGGTGAAGAAGATATATGGTAGACTCACATTAATTGGGGATAAGAGTCAGGAGGAGATATTGCAGCTTGATGGGACTTTGGTTAGGCTGCATTTGGAGTATTGTGTGTAATTCTGGTCGCAGGGGAAATGGGAAGCTTTGGAGAAGGTGCAGAGGAGGATTACCAGGATGATGCCAGGATTATGGGATATTAGCTACAGGGAGAGGTTGGACAGACTTGGATTGTTTTCTCTGGAATGCCGGAAGTTAATGGGAGATTTGATAGAAGTATATAAAATTATGAGAGGCAGAGATTGTCAGATCAAAAGTCAGAATCTTTTTCCCAGGATGGAAAAATTAAATACTAGAGGGCATAGCTTTAAGGTGAGAGGGGCAAAGTTTAAAGGAGATGTGCGGGGCACGTTTTTCACACAGGTGGTAGGTACCTGGAACTGGCAGCCAGGGATGGTGGTGGAGGCAAATACGATTGTGGCATTTAAGAGACTATTGGATTGGCACACTGATATGCAGGGAATAGTGGGATATGGATTATGTGCAGGAACATAAGTGTTTGTCTTGGCATCATATTCGGCGCAGACTGTGGGCTGAAGGGACTTTTCCTAGCTGTACTGTTCTATGTTCTATGTGTATGATCAGGGCAGGGCAGGAAATAGCACCTCCTGTTCTTCTTCCCCTTTGCTCTATCTATTGTACTTGAGTTGTAACTGATTGTATCTATGTATGGTATATCTGATCTGTTTGGATAGCATGCAAAGCAAAGCTTCTCACTGTACCTTGGTGCACGTGAGAAAAACAAACCTAAACCGTGGTAGGGTTTAACCAGGTTGAAATAGAGTTTGAACCATTCCCATGGACAGGATCCCCAAATTACAAAGGGAGAAAGTATTGGAATAAATTAATATAAAGAACGAGGGTTAGTATTTCCACAGGAGTTCTCCAGCTTTCCAATGTAATCTCTGCAATTTTTGTTATGATTTCTAACAACACAGAACAGTACAGCACAGGGACAGACTCTTCGGCCCACAATGTTCATGCCCAACATGAAGCAAAGTTAAACTAATCTCCTCTGCCTGCATCTTGGTGAACTTGCAGGGACGGGATTGGGAACATCCTCAAGAGGGAATTTCTGACCCCAATCTTGGTTTTAGGGACACGGGGTTGGGCATGATGCCTCTATTTTAGATGGGGAAGGACCACAACATTGGTCTTTCGTCTCCCATCCATATTGTCTCTCTGGTGACACAGAGTGGCAGGCGGACATGTTAGGCGTGGGGTGCATGGCTCTTGAAAGTGACACTGTCCTAAGTGCGGATTCAGAGTCATCGTGCTTGCAATAAAGGATAATTATATTGGGATTAGTTCTGCTGACAGTTGCCGGACATAAAACTGGTCAGGGCCATCAAGAGAAGGAACTAAGCCATTAGTAACAGCTTGAGAATGTGAGCTTCTGGAAAAATGTATTGATAAATAATCCAGCATGACCTCGTGATCATAGGGCAATAGTTTGAAGGAGAGGTGCGTGGCAAGTTGTTTTTACTGGGTTTTTTAGATGAGCAGAGTGGCACAGCTGGTAGAGCCAGAGACCCAGGTTTGATGCTGACCTTGGGTGTTGTCTGTGTGTGGAGTTTGCACGTTCTCCCTGTGACTGCGTGGGTTTTCTCCGAGTGCCCCAGTTTCCTCCCACATCCCAAAGACGTGCGGGTTTGTAGGTTAATTGGCCTCTGCAAATTTTCCCCTAATGTGCATGGAGTGGGTATATGTGGCGAACTGCCAGGGGAAATAATGTGTAGGGCGGAACTTCGGATGCTGGTTTAAAAAATTAAGGCAGAAACAAGAAGCTGGAGTAACTCAGCGGGTCAGGCAGCATCTCTGGAGAAAAGGAATAGAAAGGGTCTCAACCTGAAAAGTCACCTATTCCTTTTCTCCAGAGATGCTGCCAGACCTGTTGAGTTACTCCAGCTTCTTGTGTCTGTCAGGGGAAGTAGTTGAGGCAGGTACTAAAACAACATTTAAAGGATATTTCTACAGGCACAGATAGTTTTGAGGGATATGGACCAAGTACAGGTAATTGGACGAGCTTAGATGGGGTATCTTAGTCAGCATGGACATGTTGGGCTGTAGGGCCTGTTTACGTCCTGTTTGACTCTATAACCGACATGAGTTACCTTAATGAATGGTGGGCAAAACGCAAAATGGTGGAAGAACTCAGCGGGTCGGGCAGCATCTGTGGAGGGAATGCACAGATGATGTTTCGGGTCAGGACTGATTGGAGTAGTGTGGAGAAAGCTGGGGCGGGACAAAGTAATAGAATGTTGGAGCTGGCATAAGAGGCCAAATGACCCACTCCTGCTTAGTTTAGTTTAGAAATACAGCATGGAAACATGCCCTTTGGTTCACCGAGTCCGCGGCGAACAACAATCACCCTGTACACTAGTTCAATCTTACATACTATGGACAATTTACTGAAGCCAATTAACCTACAAAGTTGCTCCTCTTTGGAATGTGGGGGGAAACCAGAGCACCCTGGGAAAACCCATGCGGTCAAAGGGAGAACGTGCAAACTCCATACAGAGAGCACCAGTAATTAGGATTGAACCCGTGGTCCAGGATTGAATCACTCTGGTGGTGTGAGGCAGCAGATCTACCCCTTCGCCACTGTGCCTCCCTAACCTGGATCTATATCTTATGACAGTGTTAACACTGACATTATATTTTAACCAGAATAGCTTTTGAAAGAAGCAGCTGAATAAATGGGAGGAAAACACTGAGAAAGGAATGGGGAAAGCTGGAAAATGCAATAGAGGCACCCATTGCTGAAACGTTTTATAATTTGATGCAGGTTTCACAAGCAGGAGAGATGCCATGCATGGATGAATCATTTTGTTTATGCAACTACTGAGGGTTATGTCCACTGTTTTATTTATGAAGCAGCAGTGTTTGGAGACCACATATCTGTTTCCTCATCTGCCCGAGGGTGAATATCTACACACCCTTTCAAAGAGGGAGATTCACCTGGCAGTAGCAAAATGTTATACATTTAATATCACGGCATAAAAATAGATTGGAGGTTAAAAACTGGTAACATGCACAAATTATAAAGGTTCAAATGATTGTTCAAACAGACAATGCCTTAGCTGGGAGATGACCATCAAGCTGTGGCATACTGCACTTTCGTGCTTCAAATCAATAAGAAAATTATATCGAAGGCTTTATTGAGTAAAGCTCATCTATTGAGTTGTAGATCGCAACCACTTATGCAAAATGCATGCTTAAAAAACATTTTTGCTGCCTTTTTGTCCCCAACAGTTCAGTCACTGCTGTGAATAGAATCTGGTTTGACTTTTCAAGCATTGCATGTCACTCCAGCAGCTCCCAAGAGGCAAGTGCCTGAGACACAGATGAGTTTAAGTTAAATTAACAAGGGAGATAGGAATAAGAGGCAATGAATAGGAGAAATGAAGAGAAGTGGGAAGGAGCATATGTGGAGAATTAACACGGCGTGGGCCATTTGGGCCAAATGGCCTGTTCAGTCTCTGCAATTAGGCACAGTAGATTAGTCCAATCAGAAGCTGCAGCTCATGAACCATGGTCATCTGGTCTCAAACAGCACAGTGCTCTGTCCCATTTGCGTTCACCTCCCTTCCATCACGGGCCCACAGGCTAATGGGGTTGCTTGCTGGAGGATGGATTATAAAACGGATCACAAAGATTTATGAGGATGTTGCTCGGACTGGACGGCCTGAGCTATAGGGAGAGGTTGGGCAGGCTGGGACTTTATTCCTTGGTGCGCATCTTTGTAGAACAGAGTTTTCTGAATACTATACGAGTGCTCTCCCCACATCATATAATATTCAGAAAACTCTGTTCTACAAAGAACAGAGTGACAGGGCCTCCAGATACCCCCAGGGCAGAGAATTCTACAGATTCACCAGTCTCCGACTGAAGAAACTTCTCATCTCCATTCTAAGCAACCTTTCCTTTTCATAGAAAGCATACTGAAGGATTGCATCACAGCTTGGTTTGGGAACAGCTCTGCCCAAGACCGCAAGATATTGCAGAGTTGTTGATGTAGCCCAGTCCATCACACAGAATAGACTCTTCACCAGCTTCTCCATCTACACTTCACGCTGCCTCGTGAAGGTGTCCAACATAATCAAAGACTTGACCTACCTGGTCATTCCTTCTTCTCCCTGTTCCTGCCATGGAGAAGGTACAGGAACTTGAAAGCGCGCACCACCAGACGTAGGAATAGCTTCTTCCCCTCTGTTATCAGACTTCTGAACGATCCTTCCATAAGCTAGGTGACTGCCCCAATTCACCTCTACCCCATTGTGGACATTAGACTGTGGATTAGATGTGCTGAGTACAATATTCTGCACTCTATCTTCCCCTTAGCTCTACCTGTTGTACTTGAGATTGACTTGATTGTATTTATGCATAGTATTAGCTGATCTGTTTGGATAGCATGCAAAACAAAGGTTTTCACTCTACCTCGGACACGTGACAATAATAAATCCTAATCTAAAGCCTGTGCCCCTGGGTCCTCTCCTCAACACGAGGAAGCATCCAACCTGCTCCCACTGCATGTCCAGCTCTTCAGAATTTTGCAAGTTGTGATGAGATTTCCTATCGTTCGTCTAAACTCAAGAGAATGTCATCCCATACTCAATGTCTGCTTGTACAGCATGATCACCATCCCTACAAACTGTCTAATGAATCTTTACCGCACTCCGTCAATGGCAAGTACAACCATTCTTCGGTAAGGAGACCAAATTTGTGCATAATGCCTCAGGTGTAGTCCCATCCTGAAACATATAGCAGGGAAACAGGCCTTCTGAACCAACTTGTCCATGCTGACAAGATACCCCATATGTACCTGCATGTGGCCCATATCTCTCTAAACCTTTTCTATCCATGTCCCTGTCCAAGTGTCTTTTAAATGTTTTTGTACCTGTCTCAACTACTTCCTCTGGCAGCTCGTTCCATGTACCCACCGCCCTCTGTGAAAAATTTGCCCCTCAGGTGTATATTAAATCTTTCCCCTCTCACCTTAAGCCTAGGCCCTCTGGCTCTTGATTCCCCTACCCTGGGTAAAAGACGCTTTGCTTTCACCCTATCTATTCCCCTCAAGATTTTAGACACCTATTTAGGATCACCCCTCAGCCTCCTGCACTCCAAGCAATAAACCCCTAGCCTGCCCAACCTCTCCCATTGAGACGCAATTGAGACGGAGATGGAGACGGATTCCGACGCAGGAATCATTGTCTCCTCAGCTGAGCCTGCTTCTCCAGCCTCAGTCATGTTCGATGATCAGCCCATGACTCTGATTGTATTTGCATTAATTTAATTTGTATTGTTAAACATCAATAGCGAGTAATTTGATTAGAGAGGAGTGGTGTCACTGAGGCACTGCACAACTGCAGTAACATTGTTTTCCTCCTGCACTCTCACAGTGAAGGCCAAAATGCCATTCTTCTCTTAATTGCTTTCTGCACCTTTACGACTGTTATCGTCTTCCAGAACTCCGTAGTTTCCGGCATTGATCCTGTAAACTGGAAATAAATAAATGTGACCTCGTCGGGGGGGAGAAAACAGGGAAGCCTTGTGCCAGTGGCAGGTGGAGTGCTGAAATCCTCAATGAAGCACGTCATGAGTGAACATCTCAAAGAATACAGTGCACAGTGACACAGCGGTAGAGTTGCTGCCTTATAACAGCAGCCAGAGACCCGGGTTCAATCCTGGAGTTTGTACGGTCTCCCCGTGACCGCGTGGACTTCCTCAGGTGCTCCGGTTTCCTCCCACACTCCAAAGGGGTGAAGGTTTGAAGGGTTCCGACCCGAAACGTCACCCATTCTTTTTCTCCAGAGATGCTGCCTGACCCGCTGAGTTATTCCAGTACTTTGTGTCTATCTCAGGTTTGTAGGCTTCTGTAAGTCTACATCCCTAGTATGTAGGGAATGGATGAACCAGTGTACAGGTAATCATTGGTCGGCACGGACTTAGTGGGCCGAAGGGCCTGTTTCCTCTTTGTGTCTCTAAACTAAAGTAAAATAATAGAAATAAGGAACTGCAGATGGTGGAAAGACACAAAGTGCTGGTGTAACTCAGCGGGTCAGGCAGCATCTCTGGAGAACGTGGATTGGTGACGTTTCAGGTTGGGACTAGGGCCAGACACAGCAAGCTGCCGTATATTGCAATGCAGTAATTATTAAATAATTTGTTCTAGCGATGTTAATCCAAGGATAATAAAGTGCAAGGGTAACAAGAACTCATTAGCTCTTCTTTGAAACAGTACTATAGAATATTTTATGATTACCAAGAGCAACACTCCCTCAAGGCTACATAGGGTTTGAGCTCGATCTTTTCACTCTAGTCTTTAAAGCCCTGTCCCACGGTACGAGTTCATTCCAAGAGCTCTCCCGAGTTTGCCCTGATTCGAACTCGGAGATTTACGGTAATGGCCACTCGTTGGTACTCGGGGCTCTCGTGGACATTTTTCAACATGTTGAAAAATTTTAACGAGTTTTCCCTTGCTTACCTGCCGTTAGCGAGTCTTCCCAAGTATCTGCCGTTAGCGTTACGAGCCGCTAAGAGACGTCCCCGAGCTCCGACGTACCCGCTACGTTCATTCTCCGTGCTTACCACGAGTTTGATTTATTTTATACTCGGGAGAGCTCTTGGAATGAACTCGTACCGTGGGACAGGGCTATTAGTATGAGATGACGCAACTGTCCTCTAGAAACAAGGAACTGCAGATGCTAGTTTACAAAAGAAGACACAGAGTGCTGGAGTAACTCAGCGGGTCAGGCAGCATCTTTGGAGAACGTGGAGAGGTGACGTTTTGGGTCAGGAGCTTTCCTCAGACTATTGTAAAAGGGGGGGAGAACTGTGGAAAAATGAGAGGGTGGAAGGACAAAGCCTGGCAAGTGATCGTGTGTCCAGGTGAGGGGATGAGGGGTTGTTTGGCAGATAGGTGGGCAAAGGCTAGAGATGAGAAGGAGATAAAGGGGTATAAGAAGGAGGAGAGCGATGTGATGCTGGATGAAGGGATACGAGTTAATGGGCATGGGGGGGGGGGGGGGGGGATAAGGAGTGGGGTGATATTGCCTAAAGTTCACCGTTCGGTTTTGTTAGCCTCAGAATAAAAGGAAGCACCTTTAGAAAGGAGATGAGGAGGAATTTCTTTAGTCTTCTTCTTGTTTATGGCGTGCACAGCCTAAAGTTGTAGGACAACTAGTTCTATTTGATCTTATTTGATTGTGCACGCCAGGTTGATTGCATTCGTGGAAACAGGGCAGACCACGTGAAGGTTGCAATCTCCCGCCCAATTTCTGTGGAATTAATTGCCACAGACAACTGTGGAGGCCGTCGTTGGGTATTTTTGTCGGAGATTGAGAGATTCTTGATTAGTATGGGTGTCAGAGGTTATGGGGAGAAGGCAGGAGAATGGGGTTGAGAGGGTTAGATGAGCCATGATTGAATGGCGGAGTAGACTCAATGGTCTAATCCTGCTCCTAGAATTTATGGATTTATACCGTTGGGTTGTAGCTACCCAAGCGGAATATGAGGCATTGTACCTAAATATATTCTGCAGCCTGTGTTCATGGTTTTTATATTCCGTTCACTAAAAAGCATTTGAGATCTTCATGTGGTATATGCATCTTCATTTATAAATTATATTGCAAACACTGATTCAGATCCTGTTTTATTAAGAGGGTTAGCAAAGCATTATGTATTTTATTATTTCTGAACCAAGAGCAAGATGTTAAATATCTGCTATTTAGATCTTGTGCTTGTTTTTTTTAAACAGTTAATAAATCTGCTTTGAGAGTGGGCCAACTGGTTGTTGCCTGGAGAATGTAAAAGGGCGCTGATGGGAGAATTATACCAACAGGGTATAATTTCTGATGTTTGACCCTGGACGATATTAACACTTAGAGTCTACAGCAGCGAGCACTCACTTCTGGGAGTGATCTTCACGAGAATTATCTGACAAGCTAAAAATCGCAGCATGCAATTTAACATTTCACCTGCAGAATGAGTTCACAACGACCATAAGCAGTCAAAATTTCCACATCAACACAGTTCATTTAAAGTTAATATTCATAGCAACCTCGTGCAAACTATTTAACCGCTGTGCTACATGAACGGAGTAGATGTGGAACTTTAATCTTTTGCATAATTTACTTTATCTTAACAGCTCAGACCATTACTCTCCCTCGGGTCATCCCATGGGTGGATGATAACTCCAGCTCTATGGGGTCTCTGCACTCGCGGAGCGGCTTGGCCCCAGATATTGGTTGGGTTCGCGAATGAGTATCAAACTTGGTTTGGAAAAGGCTCTGCCCGACACTGCAAAATGGATGTATCCCAGTCCATCACACAAACCCCCCCACCGTCGACTCCATCTACCCATCACGCTGCCTCAGAAGTGTAGTCCACTCCAATCATTGATCACCCCTTCACATTAGTTCTATGTTATCCCCTTTCTCATCCACTCCCTACATACTACGGGCAATTTACAGAGGGATAATTAACCTACAAACCCGCACGTCTTTGTGGTATGCGAGGAATGCGGAGCACCCGAAGGAAACCCCCGCGGTCACAGAGAGAACGTGCAAACTCCACACACAGGCAGCATCGCAGGTCAGGATCGAACCCTGGCTTCTGGCGCTGTGAGGTGGCAACTCTGCAGCTGTAACAGCTTTGAGATAATTTAGAATCCACCCACATTGCAAATCCTTCATATGCCAACTCGTCCACTGCGTAATTCCAGCATTCTCTGCGCTGCCTAATTTAAAACTCTAGTTATTTTGGCTTTAACCTTACTGCCCCTAATGCAATTGATTTCAGACAGGTGGCTCACACTATCTCCACTTACTATTCAGACCATCCAGTGGGGAAGGAATGATAGCCTGTCAGCCAATGATAAACCCCGCAGTCTGCATCTGTTAGTAAACTACTCAAACACATCATTGTCACAATTTACGCCATCGAGAACCCACTCAAATGAATGATGACTTTGCAGCTATCCGACAGTCATCCATTATCCCACATCCACAGTCACACTGCTGCAGAATGGGGCGATGCTTCTTTGGAGGAGAGACCGAGCCAGGGAGTGTCAGTCCTGACACCTGGCATTGCATTGCAAACAACACAAGAACGAGTACTTCTCTCCCTCTTTGTTCTGTCTGTGGAAAAGACGTGGTCTCCATCCAATTCAGTTTAGCGTAAGTGAATGATTGGTGAGGCAAGAGCTCAAATTACAGCTCTTCTGCTCCAGCAGCAGAACACGAGGAAACAGAACAGCTCCCAACTCTCAGACACCTCCTCCTACTTATCCTTGGACCATGACCCCACAGATGAGCACCAGGCCACTATCTCTAGCACTATCACTGACTTCATCACTTCCGGCTCCATGCCCTCCCAAGCCTCCAACCTCATCGTTCCCCAGCCCCGCACGGCCCGATTTTGCCTTCTCCCCAAAATCCACAAACCTGACTGTCCTGCCAGACCCATTGTTTCTGCCTGTTCGTATCCCACCAAACTTATTTCCACATACTTCGACTCCATCCTATGCCCCCTGGTTAAATCCCTCCCCACCTATGTTCAAGACGCCTCACATGCTCTTCGTCTACTCCATGACTTCCGTTTTCCAGGCCCCCATTCCCTCATCTTCACCATGGATGTCCAGTCACTCTACACCTCCATCCCCCACCAGGAGGGTCTTAAAGCCCTCCTTTTCGTCCTCGTCCTCGACCGCAGAACCAACCAATCCCCGTCTACTGATACTCTCCTCCGCCCAGTGGAGCTGGTCCTTCCCCTTAACAACTTTTTATTTGACTCCTCCCATTTCCTCCAAATACAAGGCGTAGCTATGGGCACGCGCCTGGGCCCTAGCTATGCCTGCCTCTTTGTAGGGTACGTCGAACAATCTTTGTTCGAGGCGTACCAGGGCCCTATCCCCAAACTCTACCTCCGCTTCATCAACAACTGCATTGGTGCTACCTCCTGCACCCACACACAACTCACTGACCATCCATTTCACCACTAACTTTCATCCTGCACTCAAATACATCTGGACCATTTCCGACATTTCCCTACCATTTCTAGACCTCACTATTTCCTTCGCAGGTGATAGACTACTGATCGACATCCACTATAAACCCACTGACTCCCATGGCTATCTGGACTATACTTCTTCCCACCCTGCTTTCTGTAAGGACTCCATCCCCTACTCCCAATTCCTCCGTCTGCGCCGCATCTGCACCCAGGATGAGGTGTTCCATACCAGGGCATCGGAGATGTCCTCATTCTTCAGGGAACGGGGATTCCCCTCTTCTACTATAGATGAGGCTCTCACCAGGGTCTCTTCTATACCCCGTAATTCTGTTCTCACTCCCCATCCCCCCACTCGTAACAAGGGCAGAGTCCCCCTTGTCCTCACCTTCCACCCTACCAGCCGTCACATACAACAAATAATCCTCCGATATTTTCGCCACCTCCAACGGGATCCCACCACTGGCCACATCTTCCCATCTCCTCCTCTGTCTGCTTTCCGCAGAGACCGCTCCTCCGTAACTCCCTGGTCAATTTGTCCCTTCCCACCCAAACCACCCCTTCTCTTGGCACTTTCCCTTGCAACCGCAGGAAATGCTACACTTGTCGTTTTACCTCCCCCCTTGACTCCATTCAAGGACCCAAGCAGTCTTTCCAGGTGCAGCAGAGGTTCACCTGCACCTCCTCCAACCTCATCTATTGCATCCGCTGCTCTAGATGTCGGCTGCTTTACATCGGTGAGACCAAGTGTAGGCTTGGCGATCGCTTCGCCCAACACCTCCGCTCGGTTCGCAATAACCAATCTGATCTCCCGGTGGCTGAGCAATTCAACTCCCGAATCTGACCTTTCTGTCCTGGACCTCCCCCATGGCCAGAGTGAGGACCACCGCAAATTGGAGGAGCAGCGCCTCATAACTTACACCCCAGGGGTTTGAACATTGACTTCTCTAACTTCAAGTAGCCCTTGCTCTCACTCTCCCTCCATCCCCTCCCCCTTCCCAGTTCTCCCACCAGTCTTACTGTCTCCAACTACATTCTATCTCTGTCCCGCCCACTCCCGACATCAGTCTGAAGAAGGGTCTCGACCGGAAACGTCACCCATTCCTTCTCTCCAGAGATGCTGCTTGTCCCGTTGAGTTACTCCAGCATTTTGTGTCTACCTTATTTTAATGTTCCTATAACTCTTTTTCAGTCCGAGGCATTACATTTAGAGTGATTCTCAAAGTCTCAGCAGTGCTCACTCCTATTTACTTCCCAGTGGAATAGAAACTGCAGAGTCGGTCCAGTTTCTTAAAGGGAGTTTGTCCAGATTTGGCTTTTAGGTTTATTTGTAGTTCACAAGGTTTATAAAAATGTAGGTGGGTTTCTGATGATCTATTTATAACAACGAAGGTTGTCAAATGAAGGAACGCCGTGCATCTGTTGCATCTGACAATCCATCAATGCAAATCTACCTTTGACAAAAAAAAGGAAGTGCATTTTAATTTTTAGCACCAACATCACTCAGCTTGATGAGTGCAAAGCAACTCTCTGAAGGAAACATGATGAAGTGAGCGCTCGTTAGTCACTTTACACATGTTGCTTGCAAAAAGGCAGCAAAAAAAAATGACAAGAATCAGAAGCATTTATTCAAATGCCAGGCACATTTTAGTTATCAGCAGACAACAGCTGGCTGCACCTAATGTAAAATTCAAATAACCTCCCGTGAAATAAAATGTACTCCCAAATTAACATTGGACCTTTATACATACAGATTGGAAAAGTTTCTCCTCCCCCCCCCCCCCCACCACATCCAGGTGTTGTCTTGTGCCTGTGTGAACACGTACGGATGTTTACCCGTGGTGAACAAACGGAATACACAATAACAGGTCGGAAGCAAAGAGACACAAGAGACTGCAGAAGCTGGGATCTCGAGCAACACACAAAGTGCTGGAGGAACACAGCAGCTCAGGCGGCATCTCTGGATGATGGTTCGAGTATGAAGAAGAGCCCGAACGTGAAACGTCGCCTTTTTTCTCTGCACAGATACTGCCTGAGTCGCTGAATTCCCCCCAGCACTTTGCTCTTTTTTAAGGACAGAAACAAGGATCAGTTTTTTAAGAAATTAATCCAAAAATGAAACCGCCTGCAAGTAAAGGAGACTCTTCAGAATATATTTAAGATGTTACTGATTTTTCTAACCATGTGCCCTTCCATTTAATTTTAGGAATGGTATTTTTTTAAATGTTAGTGCCAGACTTAACGATTTTCCTTCCCATAGATTTGAGTCGTATTCTCTGTAGTTCAAAAACTTGATTGTATTAATGTACAGTATTTGTCTGATATGTTTATCCAAACCCAACCCAAAATATCACCTATTCCTTTTCTCCAGAGATGCTGCCCGACCCGCTGAGTTACTCCAGAATTTTATGTCTATCTTCACTAGGATGTTACCTGGGCTTGAGTTATAGGGAGAACTTTGGGACAATTTTTGGAGTACAAAAGGCTCAGGGGTGACCTTATTGAGGTGTACTGAGGCAAAATACTGTGAATACTGGAAACCTGGGAAAAAAGATACAAAAAACATCCATCTGATCAGAAGCACTCTCCGAGCAAGAAACATATTTAAGTGCAACGTCCCTTCATTAGAATTCCAGGTTCATCCAACTTTTGAGGATGGACCACTGTCCTGACATAGAGTGATGGAACACTGAAACTGGCCCTTTGGCCCAACTTGCACTTGCCGACCAAATGTTAACTTCCTTTTTCTTTTCATCGCCACTGCCTCACCTGCTAAACATTTCCAGCATTTTTTGTTTACATTTCAGCAATGCGTCCTGGCAGTGATTTTAAAAAATAGGTTTTCAACCCCAAATCCTTACAATATGGGAAATTTGCACGTTGCTTTGCTGTTCAACAGCTCTTAAGGGCCTATCCCACTTTCACGACATAATTCACAACCTTTTTTACTCGTGGACATTTTTCATAATTTCATCAAAAAAAAACACCCCGCCCTACATATTGCCACGAGCACCCACGACCTACCTACGACCTCCTACGACCTCGTGACAACCATGCTGCGAGTACGAGTCAAGGGCAAACTCGGCAGAGGTCGTGAATTAGGTCATGAAAGTGGGTCAGACCCATAACTTAGAACAGAAAGAACGGGCTAAACCAACTAGAGAGCGGTCTTGACCGACCTCTACCTCATTGGAGACCTTCGGACTATCTTTAATTGAACTTCACTGGACCTTATCTTGCACAAAACATTATTCCCTTTTTTCTGTATACTGTGGATGACTTGATTTCAACCATGCATAGTCTTTCCACTGACTAGATAGCACGCAACAAAACGCTTTTCACTCTACCTTGGTACATGTGACAATATACAATAAACAAACATGTCAAAATGAAACAAAATGGTCACCACACCACTGTTCCGTCTTACTTTAATACTTCAGAGATACAATGCGGATACAGGCCCTTCGGCCCACTGAGTTCATGCCGACCAGCTGATCATTCCGTAAACTAACACTATCCTAGGGACAATTTACAATTTTTACTAATGTCAATTAACCTAAAAACCTGTACGTCTTGAGAATGTAGGAGAAAAAAACGGAGCAACCGGAGAAAACCCATGCGATCACAGGGAGAACAAATTTCCCACTGACAAAATTTTTGATTCTGAACTTTAGTTTGTGCCATACATAAAAATCCCCGCTGGAAAAGTTCAAATATAGAACAATCATTTAGTTAGAACTCAAACATACCTGCAATTGCACTTGAAAATAAACCCAATGCATGCGTGTCATCCACCCATTTGATATCGAATCCTTTTTTCCTGCCAAAAAAGCACTCACAGTTATTAAGAGTTCAAACATTTCCAACGAAGAATTAGACAGCTGTTATAATCAGGTCTATTGAGACACGCAGAGACAAACATTCAGAGTACCCAACTGTATGGTTAGTAAAGGCAGGATTTGAATTAACTTTGCTAATCACTGTTTCAAGCTTTGGTTTCGTTTCGTTTAGAGATACAGCATGGAAACAGTTCCTTCGGCCCACTGACTACATGCCGACCATTGACCACCAGCTCACACTAGTTCTATGTTAATCCGCTTGCTTCCCGAGATAATTCACCTCCGTTATCCTGACCGCGGTCTACATCCCATCCCAGGCAGACGTCCGTCTGGCACTGGAGGAGTTGCAGGGCGTGGTCAACAAACACCAGACGTCTTACCCCGAGGCATTTACCACCATTGCTGGGGACTTCAATAAGGCGAACCTCAAGAAATCACTCCCCAACTTCCACCAACATGTCTTCTGCTGCACCAGAGGACCTAACACCCTCGACCACTGCTACACCACCATCAAGAATGCCTATCGTTCTATCCCTCGCCCTCACTTCGGTAAGTCCGACCATACCGCGGTGCTGCTTCTTCCTGCCTACAAGCAGCAATTAAAGAGCGCACCCCCAGAAGTGAGGACAGCACAGAGCTGATCGGGGGGGGGGGGGGCAGAAGAACAACTCCAGGACTGTTTGGAGTCTGTAGACTGGGCAATGTTCAAGGACTCGCCAACGGACTTGAACGAATATGCCACAGTCGTTACAGACTTCATAAAGAAATGTGTGGAGGACTGCATCCCTACAAAAACCTTCCGAGTGTTTCCCAATCAGAAACCTTGGATGAACTTTGAGATCCGCACTCTCCTGAAGTCCAGACACAGGGCATTCACCTCCAATGATACAGTGGCCTACATGAAGACCAGATACGACCTTGGTAAGGCCATCAAAAAGGCCAAAAGGGACTTCTGCTCCAAACTGGAGGACGAGACAGATGTTCGGCAGCTGTGGCAGGGTCTGAATGCAATCACCTCCTACAAGGCAAAACCAGGAGGCAGCTCGAATGCCGGTGTAACATCACTCCCTGACGAGCTCAATGCGTTTTACGCACGCTTTGACAGGGAGAATACTGATGTGCCTTCCCGATCCCCCATTCGCTGCGATGGCATTTCAGTCTCAGTCACAGAGGCCGATGTCAGGAAATCCTTCAGAGGGGTGAACCCCCGAAAAGCACCTGGACCTGATGGTATACCCGGCCGTGTTCTAAAAACCTGTGCGGACCAACTGGCGGGAGTTTTTACGGACATTTTCAACCTCTCACTTCTGAGGTCTGAGGTCCCCACCTGCTTTAAAAGGGCATCAATTATACCGGTGCCCAAGAAGAGTAAGGTGACGTGCCTCAATGACTATCGACCAGTGGCACTAACGCCGGTGGTGATGAAGTGCTTTGAGAGGTTGATCATGGAGCAAATCAACTCCTACATCGACAAAAACCTGGACCCACTGCAGTTCGCGTACCGCCACAACAGATCAACAGTGGATGCGATCTCGCTGGCCCTCCACTCCGCACTGGACCACTTGGACAACAAAAACTCATATGTCAGGCTGTTATTCATTGATTACAGCTCGGCATTTAACACAATCATCCCCTCCAAACTGGTTACCAAACTCGCAGAACTGGGTCTCTGCGCATCCCTCTGCAACTGGATCCTCGACTTCCTCGTCCACAGACCACAGTCTGTTCGTATTGGTGGAAATGTGTCAGCCTCAATAACAATCAGCACGGGAGCACCTCAAGGCTGCGTGCTCAGCCCCCTGCTGTACTCACTCTATACCCATGACTGCGTAGCGAACCACAGTGCGAACTCCATCATCAAGTTCGCTGACGACACCACTATTGTGGGGCGTATCACTGATGGGGATGAGTCAGAGTACAGAAGAGAGATTGAGCAACTGTCCATATGGTGCCAGCGCAATAACCTGGCCCTCAACACCAGCAAAACCAAGGAACTGATTGTGGACTTTGGAAGGAGTAGGAGGGGGACCCACAGCCCCATTTATATCAACGGGTCGATGGTTGAAAGGGTCAAGAACTTCAAATCCCTGGGGGTGCACATCTCTGAAGATCTTTCCTGGTCCGAGAACACTAACGCAATTATCAAAAAAGCTCATCAGCGCCTCTACTTCCTGAGAAGATTACGGAGAGTCGGATTGTCAAGGAAGACTCTCTCTAACTTCTACAGGTGCACAGTCGAGAGCATGCTGACCGGTTGCATCGTGGCTTGGTTCGGCAATTTGAGCGCCCTGGAGAGGAAAAGACTACAAAAAGCAGTAAACACTGCCCAGTCCATCATCGGCTCTGACCTTCCTTCCATCGAGGGGATTTATCGCAGTCGCTGCCTCAAAAAGGCTGGCAGTATCATCAAAGACCCACACCATCCTGGCCACACACTCATCTCCCTGCTACCTTCAGGTAGAAGGTACAGGAGCCTGAAGACTGCAACAACCAGGTTCAGGAATAGCTACTTCCCCTCAGCCATCAGGCTATTAAATCTGGCTCGGACAAAACTCTGATTATTAGCAACCACTTTCTGTTATTTGCACTACCAGTTTATTTATTCATGTGTGTATATATTTATATCATGGTATATGGACACATTTGTCTGTTTTGTAGTAAATGCCTACTATTTTCTGTGTGCTTAAGCAAAGCAAGAATTTCATTGTCCTATACAGGGACACATGACAATAAACTCACTTGAACTTGAACTTGAACTTGCTTATCCACTCCCCACACAATAGGGGCAATTTACAGAGGGCCAAATGACCTAAAAACCTGGACATCTTTGGAATGTGAGGGGAAACCTGGAAGAAACCCACGCAGTCACAGGGATTTAGCCTGGGTCTCTGGCGCCGTGAGACATCGGTTCTACCAGCTGCGGCACTGTGTTGCCCCAACTGGTCTTGGTTTATATATTTACTTTAACAAGCGAGCGTTGAATTGATCTTGAGGGTTAAAGAAGGAGAAATTAAGAGTTATGCATTTGGGTAAAGAACTTACAGTGCCCTCCATAAAGTTTTGGACAAAGATCCATCATATATTTATTTGCCTCTGTACTCCATAATTTGAGATTTGTAGTAAGAAAAAAATCACATGTGGTTAAAGTGCACATTGTCAGATTTTATTAAAGGGTATTTTTATACATTTTGGTTTCCCCATGTAGAAATTACAGCAGTGTTTATAGATAGCCCCCCCCCCCCCCCTCCCCCTCCCCCTTTCAGGGCACCATAATTGTAATAGCAAATTTCCAATTCTTCCAGTGTCTAACGTTCCTTTGCCATTATTACACAGGTAAGTAGGAGTGATCTTACACAGACCAAAAAGAACAGATCTTCCAGTCGTTATTTCCAGTTTAGTTGGTTTTATTGAAGTAGTTGTACAAACAAAGAGATGAACGAACCAGGTTTTCCTTATTCTGAATACAAGTTGTAGCTTGCTGTTCTCCCCAATCTGGTGAGTACTGTACTCCCCACCCCTTTGCCTGGTCCGATCACCCCCTGTCCATTATGCCCATATGTATACGCCCCTCTGTGCATCTAATGGCTGCCCGCAAGTGTCCAAAACAATACTGCAAGATATATTGAGACAAAATAATATAATGTGCCAAGAGTAGCTCACCTAAACATAAATGGAACCGACACACCGGCCCCTAATTGTTCTACATATATAACAAAACAATTACCAATGAACATTAAAAGGAGCTATAAAAGCTTTACATATTATCAAAAACAAAGGTATGTACTTTGTGTTGGCATTTAATCTTCTTTTGGGATTCTTCAATCTTCTTCTCTTCCTCCTTCTTATCCTTCTTCTTGCTGCACCTAGGTCTCAGCTTCTTGGAGCAGACATATCTTAGTTATCGGTCTTTCCAAGATGTTGTTCTTAGTCTGAAATCGAACTGTGCGCACAACTGTGTGTCTGGTATGGGTCTCCAATATTCTGCCCATTAGCCAGGAGCCTCGTGGTGCAGTGGAATCAACCACCACAACAATGTCACCAGGAGCAAAGATTCTCCTCACCCTTGACCATCGTTGTCGTTCTCGGATTACAGGCAGGTATTCTTGTGTCCACCGTTTCCAAAAAAGATCTGCCATATATTGCACCTGTCTCCATCTGCGTTTAATGTACAAGTCTTCCTTCACAAAGAGTCCACGTGGTAGTATTGGCTTGGTCTTCAACAGAAGAAGACTGTTTGGTGTAAGTGTTTCCAGGTCCATTGGATCATCAGAACACTTGGTAATGGATCGATCATTTAAAATAGCTTCAACTCCACAAATTAAAGTTGGCAATCCTTCATCGTCCAGAACATGTTCTTTAAGAACAGAGTGCAACACACTTCGAAGCATGCGAATCAATCGTTCCCAAACACCGCCGTGATGGGATCCTGCTGGAGGGTTAAAGTTCCACCTTATCCCTCGCTGGAGCATATAATTCTGGATCTTGTCCTGATTCAAGCGATCGAGTGCTTCTCTCAATTCCCTTTCCGCTCCGATAAAATTAGTCCGATTGCCATTGTCTAATCTTAAAGATGAAACTTGACCTCGTTGACAGATGAATGTTCGTAGTGCATGGATGCAGGAGTCTGTGTCAAGTGTAGATGCAACTTCAAGATGTACTGCCCTGCTTGCCATGCAAGTGAAGATTACATCATACCTTTTAACAAGACTTTGTCCTCTCTTGATCTCTATAGGTCTACTCCTATATCTGTAAATGGAGGCTTGTCAGGTATAATCCTCTCCAGGGGCAAGTCTGCCATTTTCTGTTCTCCAACTCTTCCCCGTTGTCGTTTACAGTCTGTTATAACCTTTCTTGCAGCAGATAATCTAGTATCCTTTACGGAGGCGAGACAGCATATGATTTCTTCCTCCATGTCCAAGCTGTTCATGGATATGTCACAATAGTAGTGTTATGTGAAGGTCCTTTGAGAGAATATTAGAATGTTTGGCCTCTTCAGGCATCACTAGTCTATTCAGGCGACTCTCAGAAGTTCATTGTTCAGCACCCGATCTAGCTTGTACAAATGACTGCTTCTTTTGACTCCATTTTTACCAGCTTCTAATACTGATAGCTTTTCTTCGAATCTTTGTCTTTGACTGAAAGAGATGACTGTGCTTTTTGCTTGGAGAAGATCTTCAGGACATAAACACTGTCCGCAAAATGTTGCCTTAAAGACTTGCATCTCCTTATCAATCTTTTCCTTTAGTTTGCCAGGATCCTTTTCAAAGCTACTCATAGCAGTCTCAATCTCCTTTCTTTTTCGAGTCAACTGCAAGAGTGTTGTCCTTACTTTAAGAAGCCAAGCTGCCGCAGTCTTCACATTCCTCCATGATGAGAAATAGGTAATCAGAGAGTTTGTGGGGTTCAATAGATCCTTGACAGTGACCTTCATTGTGATGTCTTGCTTGATTTCTGGATCTTTAGCAAAGATTGCAGATTCCAAGTGAAGTTTTGGCCATTCTCAGTCTGGCTTACAGAGAAACTCTGGTCCCTTGATCCATCTCTTACTGCTTAAGAAGCAATCTGCTGTTAGTCCTCTAGAGGCTTCATCTGCAGGATTTCCCTTTGTGCCAACATATCTCCATTGTGATACATCAGTAGTAACCCTTTACAAAAGAGATCCTGTTTGCTACAAATGTTTGGAAGCGTTTGGTTTAGTTGTTGATGTACTTAAGCACTGTTGTGCTATCGGTCCAGAAGATGGATTTGTCCAGTTGAAACTGCAATTCCTTACGCAGCATTATGTCCACTCTGACAGCTAGGATTGCAGCTCTAAGATCCATTCTGGGAATCGTCATTTGTTTTAATGGTGCCACTCTGGATTTTCCCATTGTGAATGCAACATGCACTTCTTTGTTATTGTCTTCCAGTCTTTGATATGAAACAATACTGTAGCCACTTTCGCTTGCGTCTGGTGCAGCTGTGCATATCTGATTTGACTAAAGCTTGCAGGCTTCATGCACCGGTTCACTTTCAATCCCACCATCTTGTTGAGATCTGATAACCATCCTGTCCATTGCCGAGAGAAGGTTTGGGGTATGTTTTCATCCCATCCGAGTCTTTCCTTACAGAGCTCCTGCATGATCAGCTTGGCTGGCAGAGTAAATGGTGCTAGAAATCCTAAAGGGTCGTATATAGAGCCGACCGCGGACAAGATGACCCGTCTTGTGTATGGTTGTTTCTGTACAGCAATTCTGAACTTGAACACATCTGTTTCAACGCACCAGTGCAATCCCAGTGCTCTTTCCATTGGCAGGTTGTCTTTGTCCAAGTCCAACTCCCTGGTCTCCTTGGCTCTGTTTTCTTGTGGAATAGTTGCCAATACAGCACGGCTGTTGCTGATCCACTTTGACAGCATGAATCCTCCCACTTGGCAGAGGGAAGGCAGGTCTCTTGCCATTTCAACTGCTTCGTATTCCGAACGCATGGATTTTAAACAATCATCTACATAGAAGTTGTTCTTTACTGTGTTTGTCACCTCTGCTGGAAAGTGTGCCTTGTTGTCTTTAGCGGTCTTCCTTAATGCAAAGTTTGCACAACTTGGTGACGACACGGCTTCAAAAAGATGTACCTTCATCTGGTATTCAACAAGATCTTTCTGCACATCACCCTCGGACCACCGCAGGAATCGCAAATAGCCAATATGCTTTTCTGATACCTTAACCTGATGGAACATTGCTTTGATATCAACCATCAAAGCAACCGGTTCTTGTCTGAATCTGATGAGAACTCCTATGAGTGAGTTGGTAAGGTCTAGACCCTGCAGCAGTTGGCAGTGAAGTGATGTTTCTTTGAAGACTGCTCCACAGTCAAAGACCACCCTTAAGGTCCCTTCCCTTGAGTGATACGCCCCGTGGTGAGGGATGTACCAGAGTTCTCCATCACTTCGATTCAGCTGGTCCACTGGTACCATTTCAGCATAACCATTGTCAATTATTTCTGTGAGGAAAGATGTATATTCATCATGACATTTCTTATTCTTGCCAAACCTGCATTTCAAGCTCTGGATGAGCTGCTCTGCAATGCAACGGTTATTTGGCATGCTGACACTTTCTTGTTTGAAAGGTAAGTCTAGACAATACTGTCCATCTATCATCTTTGCTGAGCGATTCTCTTCTCTGGACATTACCTCTGTTTCCTTGCTGGTTCTTTCACTGAAGTCGTGATTGTATTGTTTGACCAGTAGCTCCTCTAGGTTTACAATGGATATTCGATTGACAGCAGCAGCAAGGTAGCAAGTTTCATTCTTGCTTGTCCTTTCTCGGGACTATAGATGACCCACACCAATCGGGTCCTCTTGGCGAATGGTCCATCCCCTTGGCTGTTGACCAGCCACGTTTCCAATACCTTTGAAGCATTTGTTCCGATGAGTAAGTTGATGCCAGAGCCTATTTCAGGAATCTTGATATCCTTCAAGTAAGGCCACTGTATCAGGTCTTCCTGTCTGGGATTGTTTAGCTGAGAAACAGGCATGGTCTTATGTGTGAACATATCAGATAGTTGTATAAAATCGTCTTGGTCCAGACTAGATATTTCCAAACCTGAGATATGACTGATCACAGGCTTCACTTGGTTCATGGTACGCAAGACAATACTAGGCTTTTACCCTGTAATGTTCGGCCTTCTCATCAAGCTTTCTGTGCAAAAGGCAGATGAACTTCAATGATCCAAAAATGCGTATGTTTGCAACACTGTGTCCCCCTTGTGGCTCTTTACCTCTACTGGTACTATGGAGAAGATGCAGGTTTCTTCACTGGCCCCAATATGACCACACATATGAGGTGAGGTAACAGCATTACTCACAATTGGCTTCTCATTCTATTCTGCATGCTCTGGCTTCTTACCTTTCTTCTTCTGTTCAATGTGAAGTATTACAGGATCATTTTGGTTGCACACATCACAAGTCAAACAACTCTTGCAGTCTTTGCTCATGTGCCCTATCTTCAAACACCAAAAGCAGACTCCCTTCTCCTTTGAGAAGTCTATTCTTTCTCTGTGCCCTCTGTTCTTGATCTGTGGACACCGCCCCAATGTGTGACCACTTCTTCTTGATCTCTTGGCCTCAAGCACATTGATCCTTGCATTGGTTGCTACCAGCTCCATCTCTACTTCTAGCTGTTCCATCTCTCTTTCCAACTGTTCCTCTTATGCCTCAGTCTCTCTTTTCAATTGCTCCTTCTCTCTATTCAATTGTTCCTCTTGTGCCTCAGTCACTCTTTTCAACTGCTCTGTGCCTCAAGCTTGTGCTTTTTTTTCATGACGGCAGACCATTCCAAGAGAGCAGCCTTTTCTGCCTGAGCTTGTAAGCAGGCAGAGGCCGTTGAAGATGCACATAATGAAGAACTAGATTCGTGGCTTGATTTTGGTTTTGAGATATTTGAAACACTGTCATCTGGTCCAATTTTTTCTGAGTTTGCAACACTCTGTTGTACAGCACTTTCAGCAATGGAGTTTGTAGCTTGCTTTCCAACATCGCCACCTTGTGACTGAGCTTTGGACATACTGCTCACTATCCCTTTAAGACACGTTGACATAAAGAGTAGGCCTGCGGCTGGTGTTTCAAACAACTGATATCGTTCTGATTCTCAAGGTCACTTCTCAATTCTCCATTTTAGAAGCCGCTTTACAATACAGATTATCATATATAGCTTCTCCAATAAAGCTTAATGCTGTACGTACTCACTCTCTCCCTGCGCGTTGGCTTTCGAGATTTCCAATCTTCGTTAGTCAGATTAGCGCAGGTGGCCACCTTGTCCAGTTGATCCTTGCGTCAGGCTTGTGAAATAAAACAATCTTTTGTTCCGTTTGAATGATTCACAAGCTCCAGTTTCACTCATGGAGCCAGTTCTCACTTAAATGTAATGGCAAATTTCCAATTCTTCCAGTGTCCAACGTTCCTTTGCCATTACTGCACAGGTAAGTAGGAATTATCTTACCCAGACCAAAAAAATCAGATCTTCCAGTTGTTATTTCTAGTTTAATTGGTTCTTTATTGAAGTAGTTGTACAAACAAAGAGATGAATGTACCAGGTTTTCCTTATTCTGCATACAAGTTGTAGCTTGGTGTTCTCCCCGATCTGGTGAGAACTGTATACTCTACACCCCTGTGCCTGGTCTGATCACCCCCTCTGTCCACTATACCCATATGTATACGCCCCTCTGTGCATCTAATGACCGCCCCCAAGTGTCCAAAAACAATACTGCAAGATATATCTAGACAAAATAATATAATATGCCAACAGTAGCTAGCCTAAACATAAATGGCTTCAACAATAATGTTTGGGACACATGGTTTCACAGGTGTTTGTAATTGCTCAGGTGTGTTTAAATGCCTCCTTAATGCAGGTATAAGAGAGCTCTCAGCACCTAGTCTTTCCTCCAGTCTTTCCATCACCTTTGGAAACTTTCATTGCAGTTTATCAACAAGAGAACCAAAGTTGTGCCAATGAAAGTCAAAGATGCCATTATGAGACTGAGAAACAAGAATAAAACTGTTAGACATTAGCCAAACCTTAAAGGCTTACCAAAATCAACTGTTTGGAACATCATTAAGGAGAAAGGCAGGCCAAGGAAGACCTCCACAGCTGATGACAGAAGAATTATCTCTCTAATAAAGAAAAATCCCCAAACACCTGTCCGACAGATCAGAAACACTCTTCAGGTGTGGATTTGTCAATGACCACTGCCCGCAGAAGACTTCATGAACAGAAATACAGAGGCTACACTGCAAGATGCAAACCACTGGTTAGCCGCAAAAATAGGATGGCCAGGTTACGGTTTGCCAAGAAGTACTTAAAAGAGCAACCACAGTTCTGGAAAAAGGTCTTGCGGACAGATGAGACGAAGATTATCATAGCAGAGTGATAGCAAGGGCAAAGGAGAGAAGGAACTGCTCAAGATCCAAAGCATTATGGCTGCTGAAGGTACTGGCTCACTTATCTTCATTGATGATACAACTACTGATGGCAGTAGCATAATGAATTCTGAAGTGGACACATCCTATCTGCTCACGTTCAAACAAATGCCTCAAAACTCAAATATCCTTTAATAAAATCTGGCAATGTGCACTTTAACCACGTGTGATACAGAGGCAAATAAATAAATGATGGGTCTTTGTCCCAAACATTATGGAGGGCACTGTATGTATAAGAAGGAACTGCAGATGCTGGTTTAAACTGAAGATAGACACATAAAGCTGGAGTAATTCAGCGGGACAAGCAGCATCTTTGGAGAAAAGGAATGGGTGACGTTTCGGGTCAAGACCCTTCTTCAGGCTGAAGCTGAAACTTGACCCAAAACGTCACCCATTCTTTCTCTCCAGAGATGCTGCCTGTCCCGCTGAGTTAGTCCAGCTTTTTGTGTCTATCTTGGATAAAGAACTTAATTGGCTTAATCTTGTAACTGCTCCCATAAACTCCAGTGTAGTCCCAATCTTCCAACCTACCTCATTGCGGATATTGCACTTTTCCTCTACAACAGTAACACTATATTCTGTACTCTGGTATCTTTCTCTTTGCCTGTTGTACTTGTGTACGGCTTGATTGTACTCCTGCATGGTTTGATTTGACTGGATAGCACACAAACAAAGTTTTTCATTGTATCTGAATACGTGACAATAATAAACCAATAATGTAATGTAAATAAAGTGAAGGGGGAGATGTACTATAATGTAATGTGAATGCCAGCGCCCCCTGAGGCCAAGAGCAGTGCGGGTTTATATGCCTGTGCCTCGTAAATGAGGTCAGATGACCTTCTAGAAGTTTCAGTTGGTGTTTCAGATTAAATCTTTCGGATGTGTATTCATTGTGCTAGACACAACAGGGTCTTACAGCAGACATTACATGGTGTCAGAAGAAAAAAACAAAATAAAAGAATGGCAGGACTCAAGCCACCGGGACCACTCTCCATGCAAGGGAACTTGGCCAAGAATTATAAGGACTGGATAAGGGCATTCCAGCTGTACGAGACAGCAAATGAACTGACAAACATGACGTCACATTCGGTGATATGCGAGATGACTGGTATGTTTGCCCGGAATGGCATTCCTGACTTGGTGATGACAGACAACGCAAGACAATTTGACTGCTGAGTTTCGCAGGTTCCAGGATGAATGGGAATTTGCCCATGCCACCTCAAGCCCCATATATCCACAGAGCAACGGGTAGGTGGAGCACTGTGTGCAAACTATAAAAGGTATCAATTGGAAAGCCAAACGCAGCGGCCGTGATCTATGTACGCCTTCCTCGAATACTGCAACACCCCCCCTTGACGGGACAGGCGGCTATGCCCCCTCACAGCTACTGAACAGTACACTGATAAGAAGCAAATTGCCATTGCCTCTATCGCTCCTACTGCCACATCATGTCTCTCCCATGGGACCACAACTGGCCGTCCGGCAAGAAAAACAGGCAGCATACTTCAATGAGAAGGCAAGCGTCGATCCGCTGCCGCGCCCGGAACATCAACAACAGGTGTGGTTTCGTGCCAAACCAACCAAGTGGCAACGTGGTCGGATTGCACGAGAAAACATGTCCTCTCGGAGCCACTTCATTTCTACACCGAGCGGTACTGAGTACCGCAGAAACAGGAAGGACATACGACCTGCGCACCAAGCAGCTGAGCCATACCCCGGCAACACGCAGCAAACGAGCGCGAAAACTCTCCCTCACGGATGAGCCCTTCTACCAGAAGGAGCTAATCTCCCAGACTCAAGAGAACAATCACAGGCCACATCACAAGGTAATGTGTTGGGGGAACCTGCTCGAAGCGAGCCAAGCCACACTCACACACAACAGAAATACAACACAGAACGAGTCGGAAATACGACTCGCATGAGAAGTGGGCGATTGTCAAAACCCCCAACTTGACTTGTTATGTAAAATAGTTAGGCGATGATTTTATAGTTTGTAGTATGAACAGCACTATGTTAATTGTGGTACTTTATCCACATTAAATTGATTATAGGTTAAAGTTAATAGTATTGAAAATAGGTTGCATTGACCCCAAAGTGAAGGGGGAGATGTGATGTACATAAAGTGAAGGGGGAAATGTGATGTAATGTATTGTAAATGCCAGAGCCCCCTGAGGCCAAGAGCAGAAGTCTTGTGACTGAGGTCAGGTGACCTTCTGGAAGTTTCAGTTGGTGTTTCAGATTAAATCTTTCTTACAAGATGTCGGACGTGTATTCATTGTGCTAGTCACAACAGGGTCTTACAGCGGACATTACAAATACCATAAAACTGCCTTGCAATACCGACTCTCCAATTTCGCACAAGCAGAAATCAATTGAAGGCGGTATTGGAAGGTTATTAGGTTTTGTACCCATGCAGAAAGAGGGGAGGAAATAAAAAGAGCTGAGGGGGAGCGTGTAAGAAAAGGGAGATCACATGAGAGAGGAAGAACTCATAAGAGAGGGAGCACAGAAGAGAGAGCGCGAGACAGGGCGAGAAAGAGAGAAAGAGAAAAAGAGAAAGTGATGGAGATAAAAAATCAGCTGCAAAAATAGTGAAGAAAATGGAAATGAGATGTTGTTCTTCACAAGGGTGAGGTGTGGGGCAGGCATGGGGTGGGAGGTGGGGTTGGGGTGGGATGGAACACGGGGTGGGGAAGGGGCGGGATGCGGAGTGAGGCAGGCATGGGATGGTGGGTGGGGAACGTACAGGGTGAGGTGTGGGGAAGGATCAGGATGGGGGTGGGGAAGACAGGGTGGGGGATGGGGAAGGCATGGAATGGGGGGGGGGTAGGGAAGGCATTGGCTAGGGGGTGGGGAAGGCACAGGGTGGGAGGTGGGTAATGGGACGGGGTGCGGAGTGAGGCAGACATGGGATGGTGGGTGGGGAACGTACAGAGTGGGAAAGGCATAGAGTGGGGGGGGTTGGGAAGGCATAGGGTAAAGGCACTTGGACAGGTACATGGATAAGGGCCAAACCCAGGCCTGTGGGACGAGCGTAGATGGGGCATCTTGGTTGGTTGGCATGGTCACAGGGTGGGGCTGGAAGTTGAATGTTGCTCCTCTTGATCTAGAGACGTTAACGATACTGGAGCACTATTAATCCAAAACCTATCCACCATCACAATCAATAAAATATTTCATAAAGAGACAGAACACAAAGGAAACAGTGAAAGCCATAATGTCACCGCAAAGAAAATTCGCAGAAACGGAGTAATTAACAGCAGATAGATATACTTCCCCAGAACTGTGGAATCATCAAATCTGATTCCCTTCCTTCCAACACAAAAGTAACAGTGATACACTGCCTTAGCAATGAATCTGATTACTAACGTAATGGCATAATTATAAGGTATTTAGAAATTAATTTTGCGCAACTGAATACTGAACTTGTAATCTCTGATCATAATGCAAATAACTAAAGGGAGCACACAATATGGCTTGATTAGAGAGTCAGACGGGTTTATATCGCATCTTATCAACACTCCAAGCCACTTCACACTGAATAACTTGGCGGCAGCCTGCAGATCACTGCAGCTGTTTTGTGTCCGTCGATATTCCACGCAACAGCAGTTAAAGAAAATAACACTATGTTGGGGTTTACTGGTGAGGAACATGTTCTATTCAGGATATCAGGAGGATTCTTTGGTCAAAGTCCAGTGCGTGCGCGAGGTGTTATGGAACGGTGTACCATAACACCTCGAATGGAATGGAGAATGGAGAGCAGGGAAGAGACAAGACTTTGCCTTCCATCACAGTGAGGAGGAGATTCACTGTGATGGATGTTTGTGTAAATTGTGTTGGTGTGTGTCTTGGTTCTTTTCTTGTATGACTGCAGAAACCAAATTTCGTTTGAACCTCATGTGAGGTTCAAATGACAAATAAATGGTATTGTATTGAATAGTGTTCAAAAGGGAACTGCAGATGCTGGAATATCGAAGGTACACAAAATTGCTGGAGGAACTCAGCGGGTGCAGCAGCATCTATGGAGCGAAGGAAATAGGCGACGTTTCGGGCCGAAACCCTTCTTCAGACTATTGAATAGTATTGTGTACCAATAGGTACCGACGTTCGTCTCCTCGCCCATCCACCTTTGTGCCCCAGGGGCTCCTCTCGCAGCCAACGGTGAGACCGTGGGAGATAAGACCTCGGTCCGCGTTCCTTTCAGCCTCGCTCCTCACGCCCAGCATGGCCGGCTCCCTCCTCTTCGGTACTCTGGTCTTCGGGGGGCCTACAGGGACTTCCTGCGTCCGGCCACGCGGCCCACGGGGTGTTGCAGGCGGGGTCCAGGTCCGCGGCGGGATAGCCAGGCCTGCTGTGGAGTGCTTTTCACGGTTGGATGGGGAAAATGGGTTTCTCATCTCCTTATAATGGTCATACAGCTCGGAAACAGGGCCTTCGGACAAACTTGTCCATGGCACCCAAGATGCACCATCTAAGCTCGTCCCACAGGCCTGCGTTTGGCCCTTATCCCTCTAAACCTTTCCTATACATGTACCTGTCCAAGTGTCTTTCAAGTATTGTTACAGTTTGGCCCATATCCCTCTAAACCTTTACTATCTATGTACTCAACCAAGTGTCTTTTAAATATTGTTATTGTACCTGCCTAAACTAACTCCTCTTGCAGCTTGTTCCATATACCGACCATCCTCTGTATGAAAATGTTGCCCCTCAGTTCCCATTAAATCTCCCCTCTCACCTTAATCCCATGTCCTCTGGTTCTTGATTCCGCTGCATTGGTTAAAATATTCTGTGGATTCACCATCTCTATTCCCCTCATGATCCTATACACCTCTAGGGGATCACCCCTCAGTCTCCTGTACTCCGAGGAATTAAGATCTAGCCTGCCCATTCTCTCCCTACAATTCAGGCCCTCGAGTCCTGGCAACACCATCGTAAATATCCTTTGCACTCGCACACCCACCATCTTCTGTGTGAAAACATGGATCTTGGTTTGAGGAAGGATCCTGACCTGCAACGTCACCTATCCATGTTCTCCAGGGATGCTGCCTGACCCGCTGAGTTACTCCAGAACTTTGGGTCTTTCTTAATTTCTCTGAAATGAGTGGCCATTTTGTAGCTGACAGGCACACACACTGAAATACCCCACTTGTTAACCAGCATCTGCAGTTCCTTGTGTCTATTTTTGGTTTCTTGGTTGCTTGGACCATATTCATGGCATTAGCTCAGCATGGACTTGGAACGCAGCACACCTTTCCACATTTGCTGCTGACTTCTTGCACTGGAATCTGAAGTATAGTTCAGTTTAGAGATACAATGCGGAAACAGGCCCTTCGGCCCACCAAGTCCGCGCCAATCAACGATCGCTGTATACTAACACTATCCGACACACTAGGGACAATTTACAATTTTTACCAAAGCCAATTAACCTACAAATCCGCACATCTCTGGAATGTGGGAGGAATCCGGAAAAAACTCGTGGGGGTCACAGGGAGAATGTACAAACTCCCTATAGACAGCACCCGTAGTCATAATCGAACCTGGGTCTCTGGCGCTGTGAGGCAGTTGCTCTACCGCTGCGCTACTGTGCTGCCTAGCTCAATTACCAAGAAAAGCTTTTTTACGCACCACAATAAAAGTTACCTAACTTGTGCATAAGATTGCAAAGCTAGTTAACGATCTCTGTAGGTCAGAAAAGTGAGTGCTGATGAGGGATGTCAATCGATTCATGTGCGTCACCTTGCACTGACACTTGAGCTACCTTCCATCACTGCCGCTGCAAAGCTTAATCCCCTTGACCACTGTAACTAACCAGCCATTCTCAGTATTAATCACTATTTGTGTTTGCTGACACAAACGTTACAGTTGGCTTTTAAGGGTTACCTTCATGTCTCCTTGCAAATAAGTTTGTGCTTTAACTTGAAACAATCGCCCTGGATTAAACAATGTGCTTTTCAAATATTGATCTCTCCCTAATGTTCCCTACGGTTCCCAATTCTTGGAACTTTAACAAATACTTCTTCCATTTAATTCCATCTAATGTATACTGGAATGTGGGAGAGGGCTAGCGGAAACAAGGTTAGGAGAATCTTTAGAATGGAACTTGAAAAAGGTGCTTACATGCATTTTGTAGCCCGCAACGGAACAGCAAGCAATGTAATAAGTGATGACCACAGTGCGTTTCTGGTCAAAGGAGTGTATAAAGCCCTATTACGAATATTTACAGATAATTGCACAGATGTCGAGAAAATCATTTAGTGAAATTGATGGACGTAAGGAAAGGACTCAATCTGGTTTTGTGTGCTCTCTTCCACAAAGCAGTCCACGAAAATTGCAAGATTAACAAAAAAAACACTGGTTCGGGGAAGACTGTAACTTAGAACATGAAATAAAAATCTCTACTGACAGTTTAATAAAGGAACGGCTTTGACTTTGCCTCTCACTTTGTTCGGTAAGCAGGGATGCAAAAGGTCACGTTAAACCAAGAAATCCTTGCTTGTGCATCTGATATACAATTCAGTGATATATATTTCAGTGAGGGGGAAGAACTTGTGGTATAGTGATATTAATTGCACTAGGTTTAATCAACTTTTTGAAATTGATTCAAGTTAAAATCCAACTAGTTCTCTATGACCTTCAGGACGAGGTCTCCAGCACAAAACAATTTGTTAAAGCTGGACTCCAATCTTGCAATAAATTATGGAGTCACAAGCCTCACCCTGAAACAAAAGAAAAGTGTATTTATTGGAGACACAAGCAACTGCAGATACTGAAACCTTGGGCAAAACACAAAGTACAGGAGGAACTCAGTGGGTCAGGCATCATCTGTGGAGGGAAATGGACAGACAACGCTTCAGTCGGGACCTTCTTGGCTATCAGACTATCTACTGTATTCAGAGAGCATGCTCATATCTCTTTAAAAACAGTCCAGAAATGTTCTGCATATACCGACAATTATGCTTCATTGGGCTAAATGTTATGCTTCCATTAACAACAGTTTAATAATGGCTACATAATTTGTGTTAGAACAGCTGATGATTGATATATACCAGTCTGAAATTAATAGAGCCATAGAATCCTAAATTCATGTCACAGGAGCAGAATTCGGCAATTCGGCCCATCGAGTCTACTCCACCATCCATCTTTCCCTCTCAAGCCCATTCTCCTGCCTTCTCCCCATAATCCTTGACACCCTTACTAATCAAGAATCTGTCAATCTCCGCCTTAAAAATATCCATTGACTTGGCCTTCACAGCCTTCTGTGGCAAAGAATTCCACAGATTCACCATCCTCTATGACTAATGAAATTCCTCCTCATCTCCTTTCTCAAGGTGCGTCCTTTTATTCTGAGGCTATGGCATCTGGTCATAGACTCTCCCACCAGTGGAAACATCCTCTCCACATCCACTCTATCCAGGCTTTTCACTATTCAGTAAGTTTCAATGAGGTCCCACCTCATTCTTCTAAACGCCTGCGAGTACAGGCCCTGTGCGTCAAATGCTCATCATATGTTAACCCAAACATTCCTGCAATCAAACCTCCAATACCAGCACATCCTTCCTCCGATATGGGGCCCAAAACGGCTCACAATACTCAGAATGCAGTCTAACCAGAGCCTTAGAAAGCCTTGGCATTACATCCCTGTTTTTATACTCTGTACCTCCTGAAATAAATACTAACATACGTATAGTTCTTAAACAGTTAGCGCCAGAATCTAAGAACCCTCTGGGTGAAAACATTCTTCCTCAGAGTCATGTAGCATGGAAACTGGTTCTTTGGTCCAACTCGACCAGAGTGCACCATCTAAACTAGTCCCATTCGCCTGCGTTTCCTCCTCATAACCTCCTTGTGTTATTAACCATCACCATTGCTCATGTGTAGGAAGGAACTGTAGATGCTGGTTTAAACCGAAGATAGACACGAAATGCTGAAATGCTGGAGTAACAGCGGGACAGGCAGCATCTCTGGAGAGAAGGAATGGGTGACGTTTGAAGAAGGATCTCCACCCGAAACGTCACCCATTCCTTCTCTCCAGTGATGCTGCCTGTCCCGCTGAGTTACTCCAGCATTTAGTGTCTACCATTGCTTACGTCACCAGCACCATCCACGTGCAGCTCACAGTCTCCCGTGGTTTTCACCTACCACAGACATGCCTAGGTTGCATTGCCCTTCTCCCTTTATTTAGGGGCCACAGCTTTAAGGTGAGCGGGTCAAAATTTAAAGGAGATATGTGAAACAAATAAATTTTATACAGAGGGTGGTGAGTACCTGGAGCGTACTGCCTGGGGTGGTGGCAGAGACCGATACGACAGTGGCATGTAAGACTTTTAGATGAGGCACATGGATATGCAAGGAATGGAGGCATATGGTGTATGTGCAGGCAGGTTGGGCCCGGCATCATGTTCGGCACAGACAATGTGGGCTGAAGGGCCTATTTCTGTGCTTCATGGGTTCTATGTTTTAGTTTAGTGTAGAGATACAACATGGAAATAAACCCTTTGGCCCACCGATTCGACCATGATCATCAATCACCTATGCACCCGAGTTCTATGTTATCCCACTTTCGCATCCGCTCCCTACACACTAGAGACAATTTACAGAGGGTCGATTAACCTGCAACCGCACGTCTTTGGGATGCCGGAAAAAAGTGGGAGCACTCGGAGGAAACCCACAAAGTCACAGGGAGAACGTGCACACTCCACACAGACAGAACCCACGGCCAGGATTGAACTGTGCTGTGGTGCTGTGCGGCAGCGATTTCTGGGTTCAAGCTTTCTGGAATCTTGAAGCATGTTTAATCTTTGACCTATTCCAGCCCTGACAAAATGTTATCAACCGAATGTCAACCTTATGTCTCTCACAGAGGCAGCCTAATCTGCTAACACTTTCTGTTTTTGGTTCGAGAATTGTAACTAAAAAAAAAACAAATCGAAGATGGAATAAAGAAAATAGTGACATTGGGGAATTTGCATCACTGGCAAAATCTTTCCGATTCTCATTATCTTCCGTGATAAAAAATAAATGACATTAATGTAAAATTCTGACTGGGCTGGGCAGAGTCTAATTTGTGACTTGTCAGAATTTCAACAAATCAAGCTTCTAAAGGAAATAAATCAACAGGAGCAACCACGTCCAAGTTTTTATTATTATTACTTTGATAAATTCAAATGGACAAATGAGTCAGATACATTATTATGGAGAAATGATTCTCCAGAAAGGCCATTTTCAAGCCATTACCTAACTCGTGCAACAGGATGATGATTTTGTACCGTTTTAACTCTTTAAAAATATATATTTTTATTAGAAGCTTATGTACAAATTTGACAATTTAATGACAGATTTCTTACATAGCTTCCGTTTTTTTTTAAAGACTAAAGATAAAGGGAGAAAAAGATGAGAGAAAGTAATAGAGAGAGAAGAAGAAGAGAAAAAAAGAGACACAGAGAAACATTATGACAAGATTATGGAGATAGATCCAGGAAATATTGAGTGTAACTATTCATCCAGTCGCAAACTCTGGTTTCAACCCTGATTCTGTGTTAAACCAATTTACCTTTTCAAATATTCAATAAATGGAGGCCATATTCTAACAAAACGTTCTGGTTTGTCAATTAAGACAGGTCTTATTTTTTCCAAATGCAAGGTCTCAGTCATTTCCGTAACCACACGTTTTAATTGTGGGGGCTGCTGGTTTGTTCCAAAATTTTAGTATTAATTTTTTCGCAGTTATTAGATTGTAGTCAAGAAATTGTCTCTGACTTGTCGTAAAGGTTGTAGTATGTTCTGATATTACCGTTTTAACTCTTAGTGTGCTGACTGTTTGGGGAAATCGTCTTGCTGGGCCTAATATCATCCTCTGAGGAATGAAGAGGAGGAGAGATTTAAGAGGAACCTCAGGGGCCACACTTTCACTCAGAGGGTAGTAAGTATCTGACCTTCCATGATACTTTATTGTCACATGTAGCTAGGTACAGTACAATGCTTTGTTTTGCATACAACCCTATACAATCATACAATAGGCCTCACTTGGGCAGTACACAAGTGTCGCCACGTTTCTGGTGCCGACAAAGTTATTGCCTGTCGCCGCTTGTGGCAACGGCTCCCCCTAGCCGGGTCCCGCCTTTGTTCGAATGAGCTGCCAGAGGAAGTTATAAATGCGGATACAATTATAACATTTAAAAGACATTTGGACAAATCTATGGATAGGAAGGATTTAGAAGGCTATGAGCCAAATGCTGGGAAATGGGGCGGGCCCAATATGCCAACTTGGTTGTCATGGACTAGGCCGAATGGCCTGTTTCTGCGCTGTACATCTCTATGGCTCTGTGTGTGGCACTAATACAATTAATCAAACCATAACATGACCCAGATATGAACATTATAGCTGTAATACCAAACTCAATTTTACCTAAATATGATCTAAAACAATGTGCTATTTCTATGGAACACAGCTTTCCTTGCTGGGTACAACTGCCCTCCATTTTGCCCTCTTTGTCCCGCTGAGTTATTCCAGCTTTTTGTGTTTATCTCTCTTATATTAACTTTGGCGGCACAGTGGTAGAGCCGTTGCCTCATAATGCCAGAGACCTGGTTTGATCCTGACCTTGGTACTGTCTCTGTGGAGTCTGCACATTCTCCTTGTGATTGCATGCGTTTCCACCGGGTGCTCCGGTTTCCTCCCACATCCCAAAGATGTGCGGGTTTGTAGATTAATTGGCCCTATGTAAATTGCCCCTCGTGTGGTGGAAGAGGGTGAGAAAGTGTGATATAACGTATTAACGCTGATCGAATGTCAGCGGGGACTGAAGGCACTATTTTGATGCTGGCTCTGTAACCTAAACTAATTGAAGCCAAATAAGATTTTTTCTTCCAACCTGCTACTATCACAAAAGAGGAGAAAGTAGCTTTAAGGAAAAAGTAGATTTAAAGAAAGAATCTATAATGGATAGTTTGTTTAGCCAAGCTGGAAACATAAAGCTTAATTCTTTTCCCAAGGTCACAGCTGTGTCAATGTTTCAATAATGCCAATCAAAATCACAATCCAAATCCAACCTGCTGGTTGAATGAGGAGAAATCGAAGCTTGCAATTAACAAATCAATCCCTTTTACGGGTAAAATACAGAAGAATCTTGCGAAAGGTTCCTGTCTGTTCATTAATTGTCCTGGTGATATGGGCTTGCTGCTTACCTGGCTATGCAAGGGTTGGGACTCCAATATATTGGTCTGAAATATTCTTATCACTCTGGTTGCAAGATAAGTTAATGAGCCTAGCATTTCATATTTTTCTCCTCTCAGTAGCAAACCAGTCAAACATGCAACAATAAATCATCTTCAGGAGATGAATAGCAGATTCATAGAGTCAATATCATTTCTTTTGTAACATATACCATACCTGGACTTCCAAAAGTTAAGTTCAAATATAAAAATGTCAGTCATTTAATGTCTGCTAAATTCTACGTTCATGCAGAATTGCAATGAGAAGACCGGTCCAGGATCAATTACCTAGACCTTCAAAAGAATCCACCTTCAAACCTGAACTGTATTCATTAAAATAAACTTGCACAAAGAGCTGCAAGTAAGCACTGATGAAAGGTTTAGCCGCCTACTCCTAAGATTCCAGTCTAAATGGAAATTAAATTCATAAAATAATATAGATGTGGTGCAAATTAGCACCCGTACTGCCGAATTGTTTCTTATTTGATGTACATACTGTACCTCGCATACATCCAATTAAAGTGGGGACAAAGAGAGATAGAGAGAGAGAGAGAAAGCATTACGGAAAATTAAAATGCAAGCTATTCGTTTTTCAAATTGGCACAAGGTGGAGATGAAATGTCTGAAATCCCAATTTCCCATAAGATCAAAGGCTGGGGCAAAGTGACCGAACACAACTGCTGCATAACACCACAACTCAGTACTGCAGGGGTCGAAGTCCAGGCAGTGAGATGCAGGGTGAATAGAATGGGTGAGAGAGTGAGTGGGTGAGTGAGACACACTGATATATATATACACACACACACACAAATGCGTGCATATATATATAGTTATATATACATACATATATACTAATGTGTAGCAGTGTATCTCACTCACGCATACATATGCACACATATACAGATATAGAGAAAGAGGGATATAGATAGAGAGAAATCCAAATAGAGAGAAGAATAGAGAGATAGATATGGAGATCCCAATAGAGTGAAAGAGAGAGTCATGGAATCATTGAGCATGGAAACAGGTCAACCCAACTCACCTATGGTACCAAGATGGCCCATCTACACTATTCCCATCTTCCTATGTTTGGCCAGTGTCCCTCTAAACTTTTCCCATTCAAGCTCCTATCAAAGTGTATTTTAAAATAATATACTTCAACTACCTCCTCTGGCAACTCATTCCATACTCCCACCACCTGAGAGAGATAAAGATTAAGGCATTGTTCTTTCTCCAAAGCATGACATATGGCACAAAGAAGAAGGGGGGGGGGGGGGGGGGGGGGGGGGGGGGGGGGGAGTTCTTGATCTTGGTTTGTTAAACAATCTTTTCCTCAGAGAACTTTCCACCTCCCTGCCCCTCTTCCTTGTGCCCCACCTTGACTCGTGCCCATTTCTCTACTACCCCCTCCCCTTCCAACTATATTCCTTCCTCTGGATACACAATTTGCATCCTTTCTATACTTATTTCACCTGTCTTTTCATCTCTGGCCTTTGTCGAACTACCTGCCTGTCAAACCCCAAGTTACCTGTATCCACCTATCACTTGCCCCTCCTCTCTTCCAGCTTCCTCCCCTCCTCCACCACAATAACTTTGAAGAAGGGTCCCGCCCTGAAACATCATCTATCCACGTTCTCCAGAGATGCTGCTTGACCCGCTGAGTTACTCCAGCACGTTGTGCTTATCTTTGTAAAACAACATCTGCAGTTCCTTGTGTCTTCAGTCAAATTAAATAATTTGGTGGGGATTTTTGATTAACATGCCAGACATTCTAAAATCCTTAAACTATTGCCATGCTATTAACATCAACATTATGGCTGGATACGTACTGATAACTGGAGAAAGTTCGCAGCAAATCCTCTGTCTTAAATTCTGTAGGAAAATCATAGATCTCAACAATGTGGGAAAATTCAGAATCATCAATTTCTTGCTCAGCCGGTTGGTAGTTGTAGTAATTGAAGGGAGGATCTTGAATAGTCTTCTTAGACTTTCTCTTCGTGGTTAACTAGAAGAAAAAATAAAAGCTCAGGCTCAGATCACAGAAGTTTAACTCAACTGAACACAACATATATTTCACATGGTGAGGAAGTGTACTTTGATTAATTGTTTTCGTTAAGTCATTCTTCCAATATCCCGCCACCATCTCCCACATCTGCTACTTACCTCTCCAAGGATGTCACTTATCCTGTTGTGGAATTAAGAATCTCCATGAGGGAAAGTTCCTCCAGCACTTTGGATTTTGTTCAAGATTCCAACATCTGCAGTTTCTTGTGTCTCCATTTCAATGCTCCAGATGACCGCTAGGTCGAAGAACAGCTTCTTCCCAACAACCCTAACATGTCCATGTTCTCCAGGGATATAGCCTGACCCGCTGAGCTACTCCAGCATTGTTGTGTCTATCTTCCCAACAACCACAGGCGCTTGAACACTACATAACACTCACCTCAACTATGAACGTCTATGGACTGTCTTTCATTGCACTAAGGTTGTGTTGGTCTAGTATTGTGGTTATTAATATATTGATTTGTTGTTGGTTATATGTAATCTATGTGTATTGTGTTTACAACCTGTTAAGCTGCTGCAAGTAAGAATATCATTCATTGTTCCTTTATTGGTACATATGACAATTAAACACTTGACTAGGCGGGAGTTCTCTAAGACCCTCTCTCACTGCTCCCTCCTCTGTGATTCCTTCTGTTCTGCTGCTGAAAGAAGAAGGGACCCGACCCAATACGTTGTCTGTCCATTTCCTTCCACAGAGGCTGCATGACCCAGAAGGTTCTTCCAGTACTTTGTGTTTTGTTCAAGATTCCAGCATCTGGGATGGCATAGTGACGCAGCGGTAGAGTTGCTGCCGTACAGCGCTAGAGACCCGGGTTCGACCCTGACTACGGCTGCGGTCTGCAAGGAGTTTGCTCGTCCTCCCTGTGGACGTGGACTCGGTGGGCTGAAGGGCTTGTTTCCACACTGTATCCCTAGATTAAACAAATCTACAGTTCCTTGTGTCTCTTTGTTACCTAAGCAAGGCCGTGAGTTTCACATTGGTTACACCTCCATCCATTATACCCCAAAGGTAAACCGAAGGGGGAAAGTAAAGATGAGGTGCTGCTTTTGGTTGGGTGGGTAGACTAACCTGGCTGTGGGCTGGAGGCCAGCATTACCTTTGGCCGATTGAGGGAATAACTCAATTAAGACCTGAAATCTGGCTCTAAACTCCTGGCCCACCAGGGAGCAGAGATCTCTATCCTCCTGTATAACTCTGCATAACATCGACACCTCACGGCATTGGGAAAATACCATCAACACTGTCTCTGCAAAGACCTCCTGAATTACAGGAAGGGTTTCATAGAGTCATCCAGCAAGGAAACAGGCCCTTCAGCCCATCTTGCCAATGCTGGTCAATGTGCCCCATCTACACTAGTCCTACCTGCCAGAGTTTGACCCTCTAAATCTTTCCTATCCATGAACCTGCCCAAATGCCTTTTAAAAGTTGTTATCGTTTCTGCCTCAGCTACCTCCTCCGGTCACTAATTCCGTATACCCTCCATCCTCTGTGTGAAAAGGTTGCCTCTCAGTCATATTAAATCTTTCTCCTCTCCCCTTAAGCCTATGCCCTACTTAAGGGTCATGACAAAGGGCTAACTTATGTGCTATATGACTCTGTGACTATCTTCACATAAAGGGCAGTTCGCATTCCCATCATTTTATATATATCACATATGAAATAATATTTATGGCAAGATAGCCCGTCGCAATAAAAGTCTGCACCGTGCCATCCCACTGTGCAAAAAACAGTCAAGTCCGTTCAGAGTAAACCATATTGCATCCCATCGAGACAGTTGCATCCAGACATCATCAATACAACTAACAGATTGCTCACCTTACTGCGACCAAGTATAATTACAAAAAATAAATACACCGAGGCACTGTTGGGCAAGGAAAGGGAGTGTTTGCTTATTTTTAAACACTGTGCTTCATCTTTGAAAAGACAACACTCTGGCATGTTAACACCCGTACTAATTGGATTTCTTTACTGAATGTGTCACATTGAGGTGCTGCATTATCCTCCTGTCAAAAGAAACAAATATCCGCAGTGTTTGAAGTAGCATGATAATGCAGAATAATGGATGGCGGGGAGTAGCTTTGCTGCGATTTAAATCAACAAATCGGGGCCGGAAGCCACTGAGGCACAAAGCTTGAGTAGCTTTTAAGGATCTAAATTGGACCTTAAAAATAAATTATGGCCCTTTGCTCATTTTCTATCAAGGAATATCATTATTATTATGGGTTCAATGAAAGGAAAATTGTAAAAAGCCAAGCTGAAAGTATTTCAGTAATGGGCAAATGCTTTAAGGTTTCAGAGATGTCCTTCGATATGACCATTTCGACAGTGACCACCTTCTCAGGGACACCCAACACATCTGAACGCCAGCAAGCCTTCCAGCAGGGAAGCAGGCCCTTCGGCCCGGATCATCCATGTTGACCAAGGAGCCTCATCTCAGCTAGATTTGCCTTTGTTTGGCCAATATCCCTCAAAACGTGACACAAAGCTAGATGGCAGTGTGAGCTGCGAGGAGGACCCTATGAGGCTGCTATGTGACTTGAATAGGTTGGATGAGTGGGCAGATGCATGGCAGATGCCGTACGATCTGGATAAATGTGAGGTTATCCACTTTGGTGGCAAGAACAGGAAGGCAGATTATTATCTGAATGGTGTCAGATTAGGAGAAGGGGAGGTGCAGCGAGACCTAGGTGTGCTTGTACATCAGTCACTGAAAGTAAGCATGCAGGTACAGCAGGCAATGAAGAAAGCCAATGGCATGTTGACCTTCATTGCGAGAGGATGTGAGTTTAGGAGCAAGGAAGTCCTACTGCAGTTGTACAGGGCCCTGCACCTGGAGTATTGCGTGCAATGTTGGTCTCCTAATTTGAGGAAGGACATTATTGCTATTGAGGGAGTGCAGCGTAGGTTCACCAGGTTAACTCCTGGGATGGCAGATTGATGTATGATGAAAGAATGGGTCAACTGGGCTCGTATTTGTTGGAATTTAGAAGGATGAGAGGGTATCGTAAAGAAACATCTAAAATTCTTAGAGGATTGGACAGGGTAGATGTAGGAAACATTTTCCCGATGTTGGGGGAGTCCAGAACCAGGGGTTACAGTTTAAGAATAAGGGGTAGGCGATTTAGGACTGAGACGAGGGAAAATTTTTTCACCCAGAGAGTTGTGAATCTGTGGAATTCTCTGCAACAGAAGGCAGTAGAGGCCAAATCACTGGATGTTTTCAAGAGAAAGTTAGATTTAGCTCTTAGGGCTAAGGGAATCAAGGGATATGGGGAAAAAGCCAGAACGGGGTACTGAATTTGGAAGATCAGCAATGATCATATTGAATGACGGTGCTAGCTCGAAGGGCTGAATGACCTGTACCTGCACCTATTTTCTATGTCTAAAACCTTTCCTATCCATACACCTGTATTTTAAATGTTCTTATTGTACCTGCCTCGACTACCTCTTCTGGCAGCTCGTTTCATATATCCATTACTTAGGTATGTTGCAAAGCCTACCTGAAGCGTCGCTGAAAATCTGTCGCTGCGGGTGTGCGCGATTTTGGCGCTGTTTAGAGGGGGGCGGGTTTAAAACGCGATTTTCTCTAGGCTGTTCAAATCGAAGATGTTCAGTCTAGTTAATTATTAACGAAAAATCGCTGAAAGACCCCGTCGCAAAAGCTATTATTAGTTTTAAAGGCCTCGTATAATAGTTATAGTAGTTTAAAAATCAATCTCTAAACCCGCGACCACCAGCAACCGCAGGGTCTCATAAAGCAAACCACAGAAGGTAAGTTGTATATTTTTACATTAAAAAGGGCTTCTAAAGATCCCTTTATACCAAGTTTAATATTGCGAGTAGCTCATTTTGGGCCCATTATATCCCGCAGTATTTTTCTCGGCATTTGGGGCACAAATCTACCGCAATGTGAACGTTCTAAACCAGCGCGTTCCACAGGGACCCACTGGAAAGCTGATTTAAATGGGCATTTATTTACAGCAATTGAACACTAAATTCCTTCCATTTGGCCTATAAATTAATGTAAATGAGATTTAAAAATCATGTTTTATTGTGAATTATTTGTGAATATTATTTGGACATTTAGGCTATTTAAAAATGTTAATCATTTATTAAGAAATGGATAGATGTTTAGATCTAGTAATTGAAGTCTGAAATTAGCTACAATTAGGTAACTAACTAATGATATGCTTTAATTTCAGGTCATCCAAGTAAGATTATTTTATATTTGTTTCAGAATGCTTCAATCTATGATAACTGAAAATTTCATTCAGTTCTCTTAATTTTTAAGAAAGTTATGGGCTTTTGACTGTTCACGATCACAGCTTTTTTGTTATGTCCATAGAAAATCAATAGGGAACAAGATGCTCATTTCCCAGTATGAAAATGGCTATAACTTTTTAAATACTTGAGATATGAAAGTGAATTAGGTGTCAAATTAAACTTATTTTTATGCTTTATCTGATGGGATAAATTGCAGACTTGATTTTTAAAATCTCAAAATTTTGTAACATTGCTACATTACTTGAAATGAGAAGTGGGTATATGGAAAAAGTTGCCAGAGGAGGGGGTTGAAGCAGCTACAATATCAACATCTAGAAGGCACTTGGACATGTACATGGATAGGAAAGGTTAAGAGGCATATTGACCAAACGAGGTTCTATGGGACTAGCTTAAGCATCCTCGTTGGTAATTGAGAAAGGTACTAAAACAACATTTAAAAGACATTTGGACTGGTATGTGGATAGGAAAGTTCGAGAGGGATATGGACCAAAGCAAGCAGGTGGGACTAGCGTAGCTGGGGCATCTTGGCTGGTGAGGGCAAGTTGGACTGAAGGGCCTGTTTCCATGCTATGATTATGACTCAGGATTTGGACTTTGGCCATTACTGAGTTATACAGTCATACAGCATGGAAACAGGCCCTTCGACTCAACTTTCCCATTCCGACTAAGATGCCCCATCTATAGTAGTCCCACCTGATGTCCAAAGAGACTCAGGAACAGGACCATTGTATTTGATATCAGCTGTACAGAATGCAGATGACATCGTAGAATGAGTGAGGATTGTATAGAATGCACTCGCCCGGGCAGACGATGACATGTTGCAGGGATGATTGCGTGTTTGACAAGTGATATTTAACTTAGAAAAACAGTCTTTTATAGCAGGTTTGATGCCAAATATTCTTACATTCTTGAGGGAATAAAATTTGAAAGCTGCGGTGAGAGAGATAAGGGCGTATTGTGAAGCGCTGTTTAAAGATTCATCTACGGCATGAAGATGCAGCTAAAACAAACAAGTTCTAGGATATAGACGCTGGACAATCACTTTGACGTACAGATATCATGTTGTCCTTATGTGTAGGAATGAACTGCAGAAGCTGGTTTAAAGACAATAATGAAGATAGGAGTAACTCGGGTCTCGACTCGAAATATCACCCATTCCTTTTCTCCAGAGATGCCGTCTGACCCACTTAGTTACTCCAGCTTTATGTGTCTATCTTCATTCTTGTCTTTACACGGGTTTTTAGTTGGACCTTAGTTAGAATACTGTAACCAGACTCCATCTACACTTCACGCTGCCTCGGGAAAACAGTCAACATTGCCGAACTTGCACTTTTTTGGAATGTGGGAGGAAACTGGAGCACCCGGAGGAAACCCACGCAGCCACACGGAGAACGTACAAACTTCGCACAGGCAGCACCCGAGGTCAGGATCGAACCCGCGTCTCTGGTGCTCTGAGGCACCGGCACTACCGCTGCGTCACTGTGCCTTTGCCAATCCAAGAAAATACAACATATGAGACATACAAAGCTGGGTGGCAGTGAGAGGTGTGAGTAGGATGCAGAAGGCTTGAAGGGGATTCAGACAGCCAAAGCAAATGACTAAGGATTTGCAGTTGGAATATAATATTAAATCGTGAAGCCATCCGCTTTGGTAGTATATCAGAAAAGCTGGCTACTCTTTTAAATGGTGGGTGATTGGTAGATGCTGGTGTTCAAATGGACGTTAGTGCCTCTGTACATGAATCAGTTAAAGTTACGATGCATATTCAACAGGCAATTAGCAAGATAAATGGTACTTACTTATTCCAAAAAAAATTTTTAGTATGCCTACTGCAATAACATGGTGAGACCACATCAGACATACTGTGTAAAGGGCTAGTCTCCCTGCCTAAGGATATAAAGATGTGTGGTGCACAAGAGTGCAACAAAGATGGATCATGTGATGACAGAAAATCTTCCTTCCATCTTGATCGACACAGGCATCGTGGACCAAAGGGCTTTTCTATGGACGATGTACTGTGCTATGTTGTAAAGATACATTGTTACCTAGGATAGAATGAGGCTTTAGGGGGTAGCTGTTTTATGGATATTGTCTATGTGCCTAGGTACATGTGACAATAAAGTATAAAGTATCATTGAAATTAAGCCGGTTGGTCCACAGACATTGGGACAATGAGAGGCGATCTCACAGCAACATACTGTACAAAGCTCTTAATAAGCTTGCCAGTTTAGATGCAGGGATGTGGTTTCTCTGGATGGGAAGGTTAACGCTAGGACAACAGTCCCAATTCAAGATGTCCGCCATTCAAGACACAGAGGAAAATATATTTTAAATTAATCTTTGGAGTTCACAAGAAGGCTGTGGAACCTCAGTTTCTGAGCATATCCCCGACATATGAATTTTGGACAGCAAGGAAACCAAGGGATTTGGGGTTAGTATAGGAGATTAAATATCATGCATAATTTTACTGAACAGCAGAGCAGTCACAAGGGGATGAATGGCCTCTTGCGTGTCTCAGTTGTCAGCCTTTGCCTTTTGAAAAGCTTTCCAATTTGTGTCAGAAAGATCACAGTTCAATCCCCGCTCTGGACAGACATGAATATAACCTAAGATAACATTTTAGGTTTTGGTTTGTTATCGTCACATGTACCGAGGTACAGTGAAAAGCTACGTTTTGCATGCTTTCCAAACAGATCAGATATACAATACATAAATACAATCAAGTCAAATTAAAGTATAATAAATAAAGCAAAGGGGAAGGTACAGAGCGCAGAATATAGTTCTCAGCATTGTAGCGCATCAGTTCCATAGACAAAGTCCAATGTCCGCAATGGGGTAGAGGTGAATCGGACAGTACCCTAGCTTATGGAAGGACTATTCAGAAGCCTGATAACAGAGGGGAAGAAGCTGTTCCTGAATCTGGTAGTGCACACTTTCAAGCTTCTGCTCAACATGTTTGCACTAAGGACCACGGGTTTTTTCTTGCACTGGTATTGTGGTAAATAATATATTGAATTTTTGTTTCTTATATGTTATCTTGGAGTATTGTGTTTACAGGCCTGTAAACCTGCTGCAAGAAAGAATACTATTGTTATGTTGTCAGTACATATGACAAATAAAACACTCTTGACTCGACTATGAAATCTCTTCAAAATCTCGACTATGGAGTTCTCTTCCTATCCCGAAAGAGTTTCATAAGACCCGCTTTCCCAAGGCAGCATGAAGTGTAGATGGTGTCGATGGTGTGGAGTACGGTCTTAGTGATGGACTGGGTTGTCTGCAATTTCTTGCAGCCTTCAAGTTCAAGTGAGTTTATTGTCATGTGTCCCTGTATAGGACAATGAAATTCTTGCTTTGCTTAAGCACACAGAAAATAGTAGGCATTTACTACAACCTTGGGCAAGGTTGTTCCCAAACCAAGCTGTGATGCAACGCAATCATGTCCAGAGATGAATCAGATTGTCCCCTAGCCTTGACACTAATCAGGGATGGCTGCACTGTGAAGATTTTTGAGACAAAATGCTAAACCACAGTCCAGTCTGAGCTTTCAGGTGGACATCTGAAAATGTTCAGAGTTCTCCAGGAGTCCAGATGAAGTTTTTCCAAAGGGAGCAGCAGTTTGACAAATTGAAGGAATAAAGCAAACGCAAAATTCAATCAATGGTATCTAAAATAATTTGGCTGCAAAAACAACATTCATTGCATCTCAAGCATACCTCATTGGTTCTATAGTGCTCTAAGATGTCCTGGAGTCAGAGAAAGCTCTATATAAATGCAAATCTCTTCCTTTCTTTGCGTAATAGACTTACTTTAGAATCTGTGCAGAGTCATGAATTGCACCAATTCTGTCTTTTGAGTAGGAAATTATTTTATTAAAACATCTGCTCCCCAATTATGATCAACTCAGTGCGTATCTCCAGTCCTTTTTGCAATCTTTGGAATAACACACTCAACACTATATGTGTTTAATTACTCCACAAATTGCCCTTGAGGCCATGAGACTGCTGCTTATATGAACGGTGAGAAAATGAAATAGCACATTTTGTCAAATCTGATCACTGACTTGCGCTGGCATCACTTCAGAAGTACCTCCGAAATGTTTTACGGTGCAGGCAGGAACAAAGAAAGCGTCAATAGTTTACTATCAAACCTTCATTTGTGCCTTCAACAGGTACAATAGAATGAAAATTATTACCAGAAAATAAACTTGAAAGGAGTGCCGTAAGATGAATCGATCATTCTGACAAACGGAACTGGTGGAGCATTCCAGCTTAGTTAGAGGGTATGAATGAAAGTTGCTGATCAAGAATGTTAGTGGCATCCAAGGAATCATGATAAATGGGCAATGCAGAGCTGTCGCTGCCACCGTTGCAATGTGCGAGGGATGATTCTGTGTGGTGTAACGGTGCCATTCTTTAACTCCTGTACATCAGTGCCCATAGATAGGCAGCATTCTCACAGCCAGCGGCTCTTATCCCTCCCTCCACCTTGTCCTTTCTTCTCATCCCAGGTTTGAAAATTTGCCAGATTGGAGCTTTTAGTTTATTGAGCCCAGTTCACGTTCCCTCTCCCAGCACTGGACATCCCAAATGCAACGCCCGCCCTTCCTCCTGCTCACTCAGCTGAATAATTACGGACGGATGGAAGACTTCTCTTTCAGGTTTAGGTTTATTATTGTCACGTGAACTGAGGTACAGGGATCAACTTTGTTTTGGATGCTATCCAAACAGATCAGATAATATTTTGCAGATAGATAAGTGCTGGAATAACTCAGCGTGTCAGGCAGCATTTCGGGAGAAAAAGAATGGGCCAATTTCCCATTTTGGGTCAGAACCCTTCTGCAGACTTAACCCAACACAATCCGGATCCAACCCGGATTACAGGTATCCACGGGTGTTTTTTCGGCCCTTGCCTGCGCCTCCCTCTTGTGCCTCGGGACTTCCAGACCTCCAGTTTGGATCCAACACGGATTACAGCTACGGGCGGGGGCTGCTGCGTTTGCGGGCGGGGGGCACTGCCGATGAGTGCAGCCGGGGCTGGGAGCCACTGAGTGTGACAGGCGCCGGGTCCTGGAGCCGGTGAGTGCGACAGAGCCTGAGCCGCTGAGCCCACACACCTCCCTCCCACCCACCCCTCCCCCCTCCCCACCACCGCACCCCACCCCTTCGCACATACATACCCTCCCCTACAACCCCCCTCCCCCACACACACCCCCCCTCCCCCACAGCGCCCCACCTCCCACACACACACACCCTCCCCCACACCCCCCCCCCCCTCCCCCACCCCCCCTCCCTATTGCATTGTGGAATGGGTTGCGTTGGGGGACCAGGCCTCCCAACGGGTCCCACTTAGTCTAGTCACCTTTAAACCTCAAGAGTTTTCAGGCTGGAATGTCAGCTGCAACCATTTTGCAGGTGAGCAACAAGACCGTGAGATATCGTACTATATGGACAGCATTGTTTTATTAGTTTAGTGATACAGCACGGACACAGGCTCTTCGACCCACCGAGTCCGTGCTGACCAGAGAGAACCCCATACACAAATACTAACCAACACAATTTCTAATTTTTACTGAAGCCAAATTAATCTACAAGCCTGTACATCTTTGGAGTGTGGGAGGAAATCGGAGCACCCAGAGAAAACCCATGTGGTCACAGGAAGAACGTACAAACTCGGTGCAGCTAGTACCCGGAGTCAGGATCGAACCCGGGTCTCTGACGCTGTAAGGCCGCAACTCTACCACTGTACCGCCGTATTCTTGAAAGAGAAACAGAGGATTCAACTTTATCCAAAGAATCACTTTCATCTAATCCTACCTATCGGCTTTAAAAACTATCTATCTCCTGAAGACAGCCACCTGGGGCTACAGAGTGAGAAGAGGAGGGAGCAATTAATTGGATCAATTGAATAATAAGTGCATTAAGGCTGAGCTTCTTCCACTTTGCTTTGTAAAGACCTTTAATGTGGGCACTGCTAGATTATTTAAGCAACCGTGGTATTAAAATATCAGCAAGTTTGCACAAGCAAAGGCCTTTCAGGCTCTGCCATCTGTAGATTACATGATTTCCCGCGAGTACTCTCTGTGTTTAGTATTTAGTTATTGTCAGCAGACTAACAAGAATTACAGAAAGGTCAAATGTTCCTGTATTCTATTCAATATCCCGTTGGAAACAGGGTCTCAAGTATCAATGGAGACACCAGGAACTGCAGATGTTGGAGTCTTCAGCAAAACACAAAGTGCTGGAGGAACTCAGTGGGTCAGGCAGCATCCGTAGAGGGAATGGACAGGCAACATTTCAGGTCAAGGGTCCCAACCTGAAACGGCATCTGTCCACTCTCTCCCAAGATGCTAAGAACACAAAGTGCTGGGGTAACTCCGCAGGTCAGGCAGTACTTCTGGAGGATCTGGATAGCCGATGTTAGGGCCCCAAACGTCACCTATCCATGTCCTCCAGAGATGCTGCCTGACCTGCTGAGTTTCTCCAGCACTTGGTGTTCTTATGCAAGATTCCAGCACCTGCAGTTCATTGTGTCTCCCTCACAAGATGCTGCCTGACCTGCTGAGTTCCCAAGTATCAAATATCCTTTCTCAAGCTGGACAAGGCTCGGAAAATTTGGTGTGTTCTTTGTGTACTTCTTCTGTGCCTAGAAGCCTAGGTCTTCTGCAGACTCTATCTAATCAGGAGATAAGCAAAGCAAGAATTTCATTGTCCTATACAGGGACACATGACAATAAATTCACTTAAACTTAAACTTAAACTTAGATCACTTCTCATTTCATTCCGAACCATTCTGTTGACATAATGGGCGATACAGTGGTGCAGTGTCAGAGTTGTTGCCTGACAACCCCAGAGACCCGGTTCAATCCTGATATGGGTGCTGTCTATACGGAGTTTCTACTTTCTCCCAGTAAACGCATGGGTTTTCTCTGGGTTCCCCCCCACAATCCAAAGGCGTACAGGTTTGTAGGTTAATTGGCTTCAGTAAAAGAAAATTGTCAAATTGTCCCTAGTGTGTGAGATAGTGCTATTATATGGGGTATTCGCTGGTCAGTGTGGGCTCGGTGGGCCTGTCTCCCTGCTGTATCTCCAAAGTCTAAAGTCTAAAAATAACGGTATGTGGCACGTCTAGAGAACATAAGAACATACCTTCAAGAGAGAGCTAGATAGGGCCCTTAAAGATAGTGCAGTCAGGAGATATGGGGAGAAGGCAGGAACGGGGTACTGATTGGGGATGATCAGCCATGATCACATTGAATGGGCCAAGGGCCAAATGGCCTACTCCTGCACCTATTGTCTATAAACAAGTTTTGATTGTTTTAACTTCGGTAACCTAGATGTAATGGCTTGCTGTACGAGAGTAAATGAAATGAAACGAGAGTAAATGGTGTGAAATACAATGGCAACTTAGAACAGGACAGGTCATGTGCAAAATAAAAATGAGAGAATTAGAGTCAAAGAGTGATACAGTGTGGAAACAAGCCCTTCGGCCTAAATTCCCCACACAGTCCAACATGTCCCAGCTACACTAATCCCACCTGCCAGCATTTGATCCATATCCCTCCAAACCTGTCCTATCCATGTACCTGCCTAACTACTTCTTAAACGTTGGGATTGTCCCTGCCTCAACTACCTCCTCCAGAAGCTTGTTCCACCCAGCCGCCACCCTGTGTGTGAAAAAGCTACCCCTCAGATTCCTATTAAATGTTTCCCCCTATGTCCTCCATACGTCAATCCATAATTGACATAGTGGATGATGGATTTATTGGAATTGAAATGTGTCAATGGTAATAATCAGTTGTGTTTTTTTAAATTCATGCTTAGCCTATTTTGTTACTGAAACGAGAATGCTTTCCTCTCAATCCAGTGGCAAAATTAATCTAAAATGGAGATTCCTATCACTATGAGCTGAGATGTTAAATTGTGGGTGGATAGGTTATCTGGGAGAAATTGTGCTGAATTTTTCATGCAGTTAGTCATTATTTTATTTCAAATCAAATGGATTAAATTGTGCATTCTGAATGTTTGCATTATGAATTTTATCCTGCTATGTTATGGAAGTCTACAGATAACCGAGCTCTGTTCACCCTGCTTCCCAGAGCACCTGTTAGAAATATTCCAATTATTCAATTTTCCACTCCATTGTAGAAATATACAGTGCCCTCCATAAGGTTTGGGACAAAGACCCATTCAGTTGCCTCCATATGCCACAATTTGGGATTTGTAATAGAAAAAATTACATGTGGTTAAAGTGTACATTGTCAGTAATTATTAAAGATCATTTTTATCCATTTAGGTTTCACCATGTAGAAATTACACTTAGAACTCGGATATAGGCCAAACATAGGCAAATGGGACCAGCGTAGATGGATATCTTGGTCGGTGTGGCCAAGTTGGGCCAAAGGACCTCTTTCCTTTATGCCTCTATTTCATTTTACATTATGAAATGAGTTAGATGTGAAGGGCTACAATTTATCACTTTTAACTAGAGCTAATCCTTGCCTTTCCATTGGAACTGATCTATCTTCTATAAGGGGCTCCATCACAAGGGTACTTTTGGGAGGGAGTTCAAAAAGAAAAAGGCACATTTGTGCAAGAATATTCGATGAGACAACTAGTTTAAAGTGTTAGAAAGTGGCCAATTACAGGTCCAGTACAGTGATTCAGTTAGATTAAAAGTGGTGGCTACAAAGCCTTAATGGTGATAGCTGGAGCACTCAGACATCTGGACTCCAGACCTGAATACTCCTGTGTCGTACTACATGAACACTCTAGTTTTGGACAAGAAATCAAACGCCTAAGATATTTCAAACAGCAGAAGGGGAGTTACTTATTGTTTTGTGACCAAATTAGTTCCTCTATCACGATTTACCAGAATACTGCCTGGATTAGAGGGTATTAACTGCAAGAAGCGGTGGAATAAACCTGGATTGGTTTCTCAGGAACGTCAGAGGCTGAGGAGAGACCTGATGGAAGTATATAAAATTATGAGATATAGATCAGGTAGACAATCAGAACCTATTTCCCAGGGTGGAAATGTTGAAGGCCAGAGCTGAGAGATACAAAGTGTGTACCTGTGCGGGGCAAGATATGTTTCCACAGATGGTAGTGGTGCCAGGACCGTGCTGCTAGGTATGGTGGTGGAGGCACATACAATAGTGGCGATTAAGAAACTTTTGTAAGGCACATGCATAGGCCAGGAATGGAGGGATATGGATCACATACAGGCAGAGGAGATTAATTTAACTCGGCATTATGTTCAGCACAGACAATGTGGGCCGAAGGGCCTGTTCCTGTGCTGTACTGTTGTATGTTCTATGATTTGGTCATTATAGTACTGCAGTTTCAGTGAGCTCGTTAAGTACAAATTGGCTGCCAGTTTGCTACAAGATCAAGAGCAGGTTGTGGAGGATTTGGGAACACCATGGCTGTTGTGTATGCACTGTGCAAATGCATATCTTTCAGTTACATAGAAACAGATAATAGGTGCAGGAGGAGGCCATTCGGCCCTTCGAGCCAGCACCGCCATTCATTGTGATCATGGCTGATCGGCCCCAATCAATAACCTGTGCCTGCCTTCTCCCCATAGCCCTTGATTCCACTAGCCCCTAGAGCTCTATCTAACTCTCTCTTAAATCCATCCAGTGACTTGGCCTCCACTGCCCTCTGTGGCAGGGAATTCCACAAATCCACAACTCTCTGGGTGAAAACGTTTTTTCTCACCTCAGTCTTAAATGGCTTCCCCTTTATTCTAAGACTGTGGCCCCTGGTTCTGGACTCGCCCAACATTGGGAAAATTTTTCCTGCATCTAGCTTGTCCAGTCCTTTTATAATTTTATATGTGTTTATAAGATACCCCCTCATCCTTCTAAACTCCAGTGAATACAAGCCTAGTCTTTTCGATCTTTCCTCATATGACAGTCCCGCCATCCCAGGGATCAATCTCGTGAACCTACGCTGCACTGCCTCAATCACAAGGATGTCCTTCCTCAAATTCGGAGACCAAAACTAGACACAATACTCCAGATGTGGTCTCACCAGAGCCCTATACAACTGCAGAAGAACCTCTTTACTCCTATACTGAAATCCGCTTGTTATGAAGACCAACGTTCCATTAGCTTTCTTCGCTGCCCGCTGTACCTGTACAACAACTTTCAGTGACTGGTGTACAAGGGCGCCCAGGTCTCGCTGCACCTCCCCCTTGCCTAACCTAACCCCATTGAGATAATAATCTGCCCCCTTGTTTTTGCTGCCAAAGTGGATAACCTCACATTTATCTATATTATACTGCATCTGCCACGCTTCTGCCCACAGTTCTAACTGGATGCGGAAATAAGACGTTTCAGGGGAAAGCACTTGCATGGTCTGCTGTGGTAATCCTGAAAAGCACTGAACAGGCATCAAAAAGCCAAACTGCTCATCCAACGGTGAAGAAGCACACCTTGTTCCAAAGCTTCGATGCAGGAAGAGGGAATCAATGAATGAATAAGTTTATTGGCCAAGTATTCACATACACGGAATTTGCCTTGGTGATCCGCCCGCAAGTGACAACATGACATACAGTGACATAGGAATGACACATAAAACATTAAATATTAATAATAACACATTATTGATTAAACATGTGAATTAAATAAAATATTTCTATCTCTTGTGTGAAATTGCTTGCTGCGATGAAAGCCATGTTAGTGCAGCAGAATAACTTGTCATGACTTTCCGCCTTCAAAAGATTTTGTTTCGTTTAGAGATACATTATGGAAACAGGCCCTTCGGACCACCGAGTCCACGCCGACCATCGATCAACCGTTCACACTAGTTCTATGTTATACCGCTTTCATATCCACTCCCTGCACACTAGGAGCAGTTTTAGAGGCCAATACAAATGCAAAATGATAAATGATCTATGAATGCACGTGAAAACGTCAGCTAAATTCTTACAAGAGTATGGAGCCATTCACTTGCAAAAAAGGCTCTTTGTAGAGCAGTCCAGTCAGTTCCGTTCTGAGGAAGGGTCGCAGACCCAAAAGATTAACCAATTTATCTTTGCACAAATGCTGCTTGACTAGCCGAGATCTTCCAGCATGTTTTTGATTTTTAGTCAGCTCCATTCCCTTGCTCTTTCCCCAGTCCGGCAGCTATTTTCGTGACTCTGTTTCCACATTTGCAAGTTACAAATTCCAAATCTTCACCACTCTGTGCAATAAAGATTATTCACAAATCCCTCTGCTGTTGGTGACTAACCGGTCGGTGTCAAAGAGACATAAGAGAGATATAACAATGAAACAGGCTCTTTAGCCCACCAAATCCACACTGGCCATCAACTACCCGTTTACACTAATCCTACAGTAATATAATTCAATGTTATTCTCTCCATATTGTCATCAACATCCACCAATCACCTATACACGAAAAGCAATTTTCAAGGACCAATTAACCTGCCAAACTCCACAGACAGCACCTGAGGTCAGGATCAAACCCGGGTCCCTGGCACTGTAAGACAGTGGCCTACGAGCTGCACCATCCTGCTGCCCCTAAGCTGAAGGATATTTTATCTCCTTGCTTTTGTGCACTATACCTCCACCAGCAAAGCCAAGGATTATTTTCGTCACTGATCAATTTTTAGAGAAAAAGGACCCTTGCCTTACCTCTTCCAGGAGATGAGGGTTCAGGCAATCTCCATCATCATTGAAAAGGGCATCCCAAGAGTCGTCCTCTGCTTCTTCAGGAAGAGGTCTGTCGGCGCACTCCGATTCTCCCGCACCAGGAGTTGTTAGTCGGGCCAAATTCAGTGAGATCCTGGCAACACTTTGCAAAGCACCAGTTTCAGCATTCACATCTGCACTGACAGGCTCACTGTCTGCCGAGTCAACTGTGATGCTGCTACCACCTTTCAAGTGCCCGGTCTCTTCTGTTCTTTGTTCTACTTCTTGTACAGCTGACAAGTTAATAATTGTGGAACTTGGGGAATCTGAGCAAGCCATGTTTTCAAATGAGGCAGGCAGAGCTACAATGCTCTCTGTTAGAACTTGCGAAAAAGAGTCATTATCTGTCCTAGTTTCATGCTCTGTCGAATTATTCACTTCAACGGAGATTTTATAAGAACTATTTACTTCAGATGCTCCTGTGCATGCATATTGTCCACAGCTCTTCACCATCTGCTCTGACTCATTTATGCCATTTGAGCAGTCTGATATTGTACATCGCTCTGCCTCTGAACATTCACAGCTGGCTAGGTTAGAGGATACCAGTTCATTTAGCTGAGGAAAAGTGTCAGAATCACACCTTCTGCTCGACAAGGAAGCAGCATCTGTAGGCAGAGATTTGTTCACATTAGTCTCAACTTCTCTCACTGTTGAATCGACTGTATTTGGTTGATTACTGCTCTGCTCATCGTTGTAGGCATCTGTTACATGCTGCTGGGGTTGGGTTTGGATTTCTGTATACTTGGATTTCATGACTTCTTTATTGTTCTCAGCTTTCAAACGAGTAACTTTAAGTAAATAGTGTGCTGGTGCATCATCGTGTTTTTCTGACATTGCATCTTTGTGTCTTGATTCTTTCTCTCTACTGCGTTCTTTACCAGTGATTGATCCTACCCTCCTTTGCTGCGTTGACGTTTTTTCCTTTGGCTGCTCCGATTCCAATCTGTGTCCGACATCTGATATCCTCTCTTGTTCAGAGCTCCCTATTTGTCTCCCTTCCTCTAAATTCAATGTCAGCTCCAAGTCTTTGTTTCTGCACGCATCGCCCTTAGCATCGTCCTGCTTGGGCGAGTTGGTTTCTGCGGAGATTAGCTCACGGCGGTCGCCCAAGTCATTGCGAGAGAATGTCTTTACACTTGCACTTGCCTCACTCTTGGCTGTTACATCTGTTGTCACGTGCGTGATAGCCTTTCTGTCCACGGGAGTTCCTTGCCCTTCTGGTTTGGGGTCGCACTCTGCCTGCGGATCTGCTCCCAAATGTCGTCGAGCTCTGGGAACGTACAGAGCTTTGTCTGGCCTCCTTGACCGTGGTTTGCTCTTGTCATGTCCCAGCTCCATGGAGTTCTTTTTTCCTTATCTGAAACACAATCAGATAAGAGTCAAAAACTCAATCTGCGTTCAGCTGCCCATTAACAACAAACTACTGTCAAAGGAAATGAAAGTAAAGCTGTGGCGGAGGCAAATTAATTATCTGTCCTGTCAATTCGAATAAAAGAAAGAAGTAATTATTCCTCTTGCAATAGTTAAACATCAATTCAGAAGCTGTTTTTTTAATTCATTGGTGGAATAATTTCTTCTGATCCTTTTCACACTGCCTCACTCAAGGACCATCATGTACCTTGGAACCTCAGCTTGAAAGACTGGCTGTGTAAAGAAGTAAAAAGAATTTGTCAGGGTTAGGAAAAAAACGATTAAAGATTGAAAATAAATTGCCATAACTGTTTCTTACTGCGGGATAGTCAGACAATCTACTGCAAAGATGAATTGTATTTGGGAGCTCGGAAAAAGGAAATTGCAATAAATTCTTGAACAACAATCTCTTGAACTGTAGAATAAAACAAATCAGTACAACATTGGTAAGCCTTGCTCTGCAAAACTCTACTTGGATGTTCCTCAGGGAGAAGCTAAAATGGATGCAGGTCTCTTTCACTTGGGACGCGGAGATATGAGATGAATTATAAATAGCACACAAAATAAAAAATGGGTTACAAGCAGCAGGGACAGTCCACATGGCCTCTCAAGCCTGCAATGAGATCTTGCCACCAAATCCCACCATCACCAGTCTCCTTGTGTCCAAGTTCCATAGTCATTGGTTAAATATGGCATTTTTCTATTCCCACCTACTCCCCCATTAGGAATAGATATCAAAATGCCATGTAAACCTAGACCACAGCTTGATGTGGGCCATGGAGATAAAGGGCCAATTAAGCTGTTGAGATAACAAGAGAACTTTAGACTTTAAAGATGCAGCATGGATATAGGCTATTCGGCCCATTGGGTCCATGCCGACTAGCGATCATCCCGTACACTAGTACTATCCTACGCACCATATAACCATATAACCATATAACAATTACAGCACGGAAACAGGCCATCTCGACCCTTCTAGTCCGTGCCGAACACATAATCTCCCCTAGTCCCATATACCTGCGCTCAGACCATAACCCTCCATTCCTTTCCCATCCATATAACTATCCAATTTATTTTTAAATGATAAAAACGAACCTGCCTCCACCACCTTCACTGGAAGCTCATTCCACACAGCTACCACTCTCTGAGTAAAGAAGTTCCCCCTCATGTTACCCCTAAACTTCAGTCCCTTAATTCTCAAGTCATGTCCCCTTGTTTGAATCTTCCCTACTCTCAGTGGGAAAAGCTTTTCCACGTCAACTCTGTCTATCCCTCTCATCATTTTAAAAACCTCTATCAAGTCCCCCCTTAACCTTCTGCGCTCCAAAGAATAAAGCCCTAACTTGTTCAACCTTTCTCTGTAACTTAGTTGCTGAAACCCAGGCAACATTCTAGTACATCTCCTCTGTACTCTCTCTATTTTGTTGACATCCTTCCTATAATTAGGCGACCAAAATTGTACACCATACTCCAGAATTGGCCTCACCAATGCCTTGTACAATTTTAACATTACATCCCAACTTCTATACTCAATGCTCTGATTTATAAAAAGGCCAGCACACCAAAAGCTTTCTTTACCACCCTATCTACATGAGATTCCACTTTCAGGGAACTGTGCACAGTTATTCACAGATCCCTCTGTTCACCTACATTCTTCAATTCCCTACCATTTACCATGTACGTCCTATTTTGATTTGTCCTGCCAAGATGTAGCACCTCACACTTATCAGCATTAAACTCCATCTGCCATCTTTCAGCCCACTCTTCCAACTGGCATAAATCTCTCTGTAGACTTTGAAACTCTACTTCATTACCCGCAACCCCACCTATCTTAGTATCATCTGCATACTTACTAATCCAATTTACCACGCCATCGTCCAGATCATTGATGTACATGACAAACAACAGTGGACCCAACATAGATCCCTGTGGCACCCCACTCGTCACTGGCCTCCAACCTGACAAACAACCATCCACCATTACTCTCTGGCATCTCCCATTCAGCCACTGTTGAATCCATCTTGCTACTCCACCATTAATACCCAACCATTGAACCTTCTTAACCAACCTTCCATGAGGAACCTTGTCAAAGGCCTTACTGAAGTCCATATACACAACATCCACTGCTTTACCCTCATCAATTTCCCGAGTAACATCTTCAAAAAATTCAAGAAGATTAGTTAAACATGACCTTCCAGGCACAAATCCATGTTGACTGTTCCTAATCAGACCCTGTTTATCCAGATGCTTATATATATTATCTCTAAGTATTCTTTCCATTAATTTGCCCACCACTGACGTCAAACTAACAGGTCTATAATTGCTAGGTTTACTCTTAGACCCCTTTTTAAACAATGGAACAACATGCGCAGTACGCCAATCCTCCGGCACTATTCCCGTTTCTAATGACATTTGAAATATTTCTGCCATAGCCCCTGCTATTTCTACACTAACTTCCCTCAATGTCCTAGGGAATATCCTGTCCGGACCTGGAGACTTATCCACTTTTACATTTCTCAAAAGTGTCAGTACTTCCTCTTCTTTGATCCTCATAGTTTCCATAGCTACTCTACTTGTTTCCCTTACCTCACATAATTCAATATCCTTCTCCTTGGTGAATACCGAAGAAAAGAAACTGTTCAATATCTCCCCCATCTCTTTTGGCTCTGCAGATAGTTGGCCACTCTGACTCTCTAATGGACCAATTTTATCCCTCGTTATCCTTTTGCTATTAATATAGCGGTAGAAACCCTTCGGATTTACTTTTACCTTACTTGCCAAAGCAACCTCATATCATCTTTTAGCTTTTCTAATTTCTTTCTTAAGATTCTTTTTACACTTCTTTAGGGACAATTTACAATTTTACCAAAGCCAATTAACCTACAAATCTGCACACATTTGGAATGTGGGAGGAAACCGGAGCACCCAGAGAAAACCCACACGGCCAAAGGGAGAACATACAAATTCCATACAGACAGCACCCGTAGTCAGATCGAACCCGGATCTCCGGTGCTGTAAGGCAGCAACTCTACCGCTGCGCCACTGTGCTGCTCTAGATTCAAAGATAAATTCCTAAACTTTGTCAATGGTTTGTAATTAACCCATTACTGACGATAACCAGAAATAGATGTTTCTACTTGCAATGGGACCTAAAATACAAGCTAATCAGTATCACTGGGAAATCCCTGAAAAATGTTTCTATACAATGGCCAGAATGTGAAATTTGCCAGCAAATGGCGAGGAACATGATGGACAAATTTAAGGAGAAGCTAGACAGGACCATGAGGGAGAAAGGAACGCAAGGGGGAGGCAGGACCGATAACCCGCCCGAAGGCTCATCGGACGGCGTAACCAGGAGGGAGCTGGAGACGCCGGATGGGTGGAACGTGGGCCAGTAGGAGGATGAACTGGGGTAATGTCTTAAAGGTAGGCTGCAGGAGGTGTCCCCGGAACACAGAGATGACCGGGCAAGGAGAGGAGAGGGACATTGGTTCACGGGAACTGCTCCAGTACATCGAGCGCGCGGGCGACTGGACTTTGAATAATGGTGCCAAAACATGGCGGAGCCTGCATGTGTATTGCATGCAAGAAGAATTTCACTGTACAGTTGCACATGTGACAAATAAAGTACTATTGATCTATTGAGAGGCAAAGAAGGAACCGAGCATAGAACTCAAAAGGCAAAACCATAGGGTGGGGAAGATCATCACCAAATGCCAGTTGGGAGGAGGAGGAATTTATATTGTACATTTTTTTGTACGGTGCAAGTGCGCTGGTGACATAGGCATTGGACTTTACAATCCATTTACCATCTTCATGCCTGTCTAGTGGTGCAGTCCCACGTATTTTTAAAATCCCATGCTCTGGTCTTGCTCGTCCCCCAAAGACCAGAGACTGGGAGAATGGAGCCAGCAAAGACAGACGCGATGGGCGAGCAGTGAGGCCGGTAGGAGAGGAGAGGGAACTCGGGTCTGGCCTACCGTGCCTCATAGCCGGCTGCTGGAGGCACACCGGGGAACAAAGGTGGATGGATGAGGAGAGGGACGTGGAAATGGCGCCTCTTGCATGCAGGCTCGGTGGACTATTTCTGTACACTTTCACTGTGTTAGTACTTCTCACATGTGTCAATAACTACACCATTTGTCCACCCACCCTGCTCTTCTATCATTCCTCTCCATTCATTGCACTTTGCAACCCTCTTGTTGCAAAGTGCAACCAATTTTTCTTTTTAAATCCTTCATCAAACTTACCCTTGTGACATGTTTCCTGTACCTTCTACTGCTTGTCTACCAACCCTGATTTTGAAAGCTCCACAGGATATACTAACACTTCTGTAAATGCAAGATAGTGTTAGCTGAAACTACCCAAGTCCTATTTCAATTTGAGATTATTAACCATCAATCATACAAAATAAGCGAGAGACAGCATTTCCTGCTTCCCATTTTATCTGTAAATGTCCACCAGGTACAACTGTTTTACGGGGAATGAGAATATCTGTTGCACTGCAATTGGGTCTGCTGAGGGGACATCTCAGTCTGATTTGAAATCCGTAGACACTGTTTTAAGAGAGAAACAAAGCCCCAGAATGTACAATGAAATAACAGCGGTGCTGGAATACATCTACTGTTTCTGGTCACTGCAGAACCTCTCTGGGAGATATCTGAATGTATGCTGCGATGGGAAAGGGCAAGTTCACACAAGTGGAAAGTGGTGAAATCATTGGACAAAGTCAGCATGGATTTACAAAAGGTAAATCATGTCTGACGAATCTTATAGAATTTTTCGAGGATGTAACTAGTAGCGTGGATAGGGGAGAACCAGTGGATGTGGTGTATCTGGACTTCCAGAAGGCTTTCGACAAGGTCCCACATAAGAGATTAGTTTACAAACTTAAAGCACACGGCATTGGGGGTTCAGTATTGATGTGGATAGAGAACTGGCTGGCAAACAGGAAGCAAAGAGTAGGAGTAAACGGGTCCTTTTCACAATGGCAGGCAGTGACTAGTGGGGTACCGCAAGGCTCAGTGCTGGGACCCCAGCTATTTACAATATATATTAATGATCTGGATGAGGGAATTGAAGGCAATATCTCCAAGTTTGCGGATGACACTAAGCTGGGGGGCAGTGTTAGCTGTGAGGAGGATGCTAGGAGACTGCAAGGTGACTTGGATAGGCTGGGTGAGTGGGCAAATGTTTGGCAGATGCAGTATAATGTGGATAAATGTGAGGTTATCCATTTTGGTGGCAAAAACAGGAAAGCAGACTATTATCTAAATGGTGGCCGACTAGGAAAAGGGGAGATGCAGCGAGACCTGGGTGTCATGGTACACCAGTCATTGAAAGTGGGCATGCAGGTGCAGCAGGCAGTGAAGAAAGCGAATGGTATGTTAGCTTTCATAGCAAAAGGATTTGAGTATAGGAGCAGGGAGGTTCTACTGCAGTTGTACAGGGTCTTGGTGAGACCACACCTGGAGTATTGCGTACAGTTTTGGTCTCCAAATCTGAGGAAGGACATTATTGCCATAGAGGGAGTGCAGAGAAGGTTCACCAGACTGATTCCTGGGATGTCAGGACTGTCTTATGAAGAAAGACTGGATAGACTTGGTTTATACTCTCTAGAATTTAGGAGATTGAGAGGGGATCTTATAGAAACTTACAAAATTCTTAAGGGGTTGGACAGGTTAGATGCAGGAAGATTGCTCCCGATGTTGGGGAAGTCCAGGACAAGGGGTCACAGCTTAAGGATAAGGGGGAAATCCTTTAAAACCGAGATGAGAAGTACTTTTTTCACACAGAGAGTGGTGAATCTCTGGAACTCCCTGCCACAGAGGGTAGTCGAGGCCAGTTCATTGGCTATATTTAAGAGGGAGTTAGATGTGGCCCTTGTGGCTAAGGGGATCAGAGGGTATGGAGAGAAGGCAGGTACGGGATACTGAGTTGGATGATCAGCCATGATCATATTGAATGGCGGTGCAGGCTCGAAGGGCCAAATGGCCTACTCCTGCACCTAATTTCTATGTTTCTATGTTTCTACATAGCTGAAGTTGAGGAGGCAGCTTTCTTCAAGTGACTGATGCCCACTTACTGGAAAATCCAAACAGACTACTGATTTAAGACCATCTCTTGTGTTCTCAGCATCAAAATACTTAAGTCATAGGAAGTCATAATTAAGTCATTAAGCCACTCGGCCGATTGAGTCTACTCCGCAACATGGTACAGTAGAGAGCATATTGACTGGTTGCATCACGCTGGGTTTGGCAAATCGAACACTCAGGAATATAAATTACCAAACGTTTTTTGTCCATCATGGGCACTGACCTCTCCACCATGGGGTTTCTATAGGAGACACTGCCTCAAAGAGGCAGCCAGCATCATCAAGGACCCACATTACCCTGGCCACACTCTCGATTTACTCCTGCCATCATGAAGAAGGTACAGGAGCCTGAAAACCGTGACCTCGAGGTTCAGGACCAGCTTCTTCCCAACAAGCATCAGGCTCTTGAACACCACAAACTCCAACTAAACTACGAACAACGAGTGCACAATAGAGTTTGCGCTTTAGTTTTGCACTAATATAGCTTATTTTTAAATGTATTGAATTATCTTTTGTTTACTATGTTATCCGTGTTTACAAACCTGTTGTGCTGCTGCAAGTAAGAATTTCATTGCTCCGTTCTCGGTACAAATGACAATTAAACATTCCTGACTCTCTTGAATATAAAACTCGAGTGGTATTGCATTTTCCAGAAAAACAAAATGAAATACAAGTTTTAAAATGTGTTATATAAACCGGTTCACTTGTTTGGCATGTAGGGAAACTTCCAGCACTCTGTACCAGATCCTAAAATGTGGATTGCCTCTTTGAATTTTTCTTCTCGCCACAGTCTTGCAAGTCTTGCCCTCGCAAGGCACTAGCAAGACTAGCTGCTTGGAAACAGAAAGAACTTCTGATGCTGGTTTACAAAAAAAAAAGGCACAAAGTGCTGGAGTAACTCAGCGGGTTAGGCAGCATCTCTAGAGAACGCGGACAGTTGATGTTTCGGGTCGGGACAGCTTCTTCAGACTGATTGATAAGCACGTTTTGAGACTGGATCCTCCATCAGACTGCTTTTTGTTGGCAAGAGCAGTCCCCTTTATCCACTGAAATCCTAAATGCACATTCCCCTCCCCTTCACCACTTACATGGAAATCAAGATTAAAAGCAACGTCACTCACTGTTGGTGTTTATGGGACTTCAATGCAATGCCTGGCTACAATATGCTCAACCTAAACAATATGCTCACGTAAACAGTGAGCATATCCTGACCAAACCATTAAGCAGTGCAACTCCCTCAGGTAGGCTCCCTGCAAAAGGGAAGGTATAATGACACTTTGCTCAACTGGCTGGAAGCAGCGAGATAAATAAATACAGGAAATAATCCAATCCATGCAAGTTGATGTCCCTCTGGCCTATGACACACACTGTCATCATGGTTCGACATCAATCGTCTTTCATTTACAGGATCTTTTGCATGGAAGGAAAAAAATCCCTGGTCGCTCAAATAAAAAAAACACAAGATAGTAATGTGGAGCCAAATATTGGTTTATAATGTTATCTTGAAAGTACATTGCCCAATCTGTGCACAGGTCTAGCTTAGTGAAGAGTGTAATGGAGCGATGAGAATTCAATTCCTTAACTGGTTCTCACACACTTGCTTCTTAATTAATTTACCATTTATCTAAGTCACGGCCCTGATGGATTACTTAATTTTGGGTTCGCATGACTTTGCTGCCTCAAAACGCCAGTTAGCGTTCTATCCGAAATGCTTCTCTCCTGCAGCGCTGGCTTCTTGCGTTTTTCCTCCTGTGTTTTTTTTTTAAAGCTTTTTTGAAATGTCATCCTGGCTCAGGGCTTAAACTGTTGTCTTTTGAACTGGAGAATTATGGATTCAAACCCCAGCCTGGGGGGGGATAAAACAACACAGGTACATTAAAAGTGATATTTCAGTTCAGCAACAAGGGCCTGCTAAATTTTAAGAGATGCTATCTTTCTGATTAGGATTCAAAGCAACAGCATGCATGTTCACCTGCATGTAAAAGATGCCATGCTCGTTTTTCTACAAACAAAGAACCCTCCAGTGATTGTAGACAAAAAATCATCCTTCAGTCAATACCATCAGGTGGTTAGACATCTCATTTGCTGTGAAATATATACAAAAATATGATTGCACCTCGCGATGAAATAAATTGACTGCTTCGGAAACCGAGACAAACTTATAGAGGCCCTAGGACAGTCCTAAAGCTTCTATGACCAATTAATTACCACTGTTTAATCCTACAATTTATAAATTGATGTCATGGGATTTGGTTCCCCTTTCATAGTTCAACCAAAAGCCGCTCCTCCAAAAGTAAGAGATTATTCCTGTTCCTCTTATCTTGAGTAAACCAATGGAAGGCAATGTGCACATTAGCATCACGCAGCACTCTCGCCCAAAAAACGTATTCAATGCTGCTCAGCTAAGGTTCCACAAGAACCACTCGGTTCCAAAACCCATCTGCAGAGAATGGTAGACACTGCTCGATCCATCACGGCTACTGACCTTCCCTCCATCAACGGGATCCTCAGGAGTTGCTGCCTCAAAAAGGCAGCTAACATCATCAGGGACCCACACCACCCAAGCCACGCTCTCATCTCACTCCTGCCATTGGGAAGAATGTACAGGAGTCTGAAAACCGTGACCTCCAGGTTCAAGAATGGCTTCTTCGCAACAACCATCAGGCTCTTGAACACTGCACAACACCAACCTCAACTTCAGTAACTATGATCTACCAAGGACTTTGTTTTGGTTACACTGTTTTGGTTGACCAGTTTTTTTGCCCTATTATGGTTTGGTCACCCAATATCACTATTTTTTTAAATTAATTTACTATTGATTATTGTACATTTACGTTGTAATATTCTGTTAATTGTCTTATAATACTGCAGTAAGTAAGGATTTCATTATTCCCATGTCATTAAACGCTATTGACTGATGAATCATTAAAAGGTGGTTGTTTCTGGACCACTGTTCGGTGACCCAATGTTCTGGGCCACTGATCCTAACAATGGAGTGATATCCACCATGACATGTGGAGTCTTTATGTGGAGTATTAAATATTTCTGGAATTTATTTCAAAGTTGGTATCAGAGATCACAACATGACCATAAATGCCCATGTGGTTCACAAAGTCAGGGTGAAGAAGGGTCCGAGCACGGAACGTCACCTATCCATGTTCTCCAGAGATGCTGCCTGACCCGCTGAGTTACTCCAGCACTCTTGTTTTGTAAACCAGCATCTGTAGTTCCTTGTTTCTGCCCTCCTTACCTGATCCAGTGACTCTGAATGCTACAGGAATAAAAGACTGACAACCTGATGGGAATGGAGGCTATTTTCTAAATTTGACATGAGATAAAACTTCCCTGTAAATACCGTCCTCTTCAATTGACAACCGGTGCACAAGAGTAAACTAAATGGAATTAAACTGCTCAGATTCCCTTTGCTACTGAGTAAGGAGAAAAGCGAGTGGCGGCAGGGGAAGAGGGCGAGTTAATTTTGCCCCATTTTCTCTGACGTTTGTCAATTATTCTCCGTGGGTTGGCTGGATAATGAATAATCTAATCAAGCAGTAGCAGCCACGGCCAAGGCTGACCCTGACGCCATCAATGTCAGAAATCCATACGGCTTTGCTTCGAGCAGCGGGCACTCAGTACCAATCAGGACAGCTGTGGCTGAATGTCCCCCCGTCACTAAGCAGACAGGGAATCGGATTTGAGCCACAGCAGCACAGCAGAACCTGCAATTAGTGCCAGAGTATCTGAAACGCAACTTCTCAGCACCTGCTCCCGATGCATGAAACTTGTCACAAATAGAAACCTGTCTCTATCCACTCTTGGTGAAGAGTCTGGGCCTGATAATTCAATGAACCAGAATCGCTACATGTTTTCAACACTGTTGGCAGATTTATATTCCCAATCTCAGGCAGTCCTGCATGTCAGGTGGCTACCGAGGTACCCTGCTCAGTTGAATCTCAATACCAAGACTCAAGCTATTCCCCAATTACTTTCAGTTACTAGAACAAAGTTTGTTTTTTAGATATGCTGGATAGAATAGCTGCACTTTAGCGTCAATTCGAGTTTATGTCAAGTTCAAGTTCAAGTTCACATTTAATGTCACATGCACCATTGGTACAGTGATATTTGAGTTACCATGCAGCCATACGAATAAACACAACACAATACACAATAGAATTTAACAAAAAAACATCCACCGCAGTGGAATCAACATTTCTCACTGTGATGAAAGGCAATAAAGTTCAGTCAATCTTCCTCCTTTTGTTCACATGAATGTGAGGCGCAGTTACAATGAAAATCGTACTAGCAGCAGCATCCCAGGCACATGGACGCAAAAACAACAAAAACATCAATTGCATACAAATTGCACAAACATTACATGTAAATTACCCACAAATTTTGCAAAACTGTGAGAAGGAAAAAATACCTAAAAATCATGTGTGCAAAACATAATGAGTAAAAAAATAAGTCGATGGTAGTACAAGGGGTGCACCATAGTGTTCCCTTAGGGTTGCGCAAGTTGGTTTGAGACACTGATGCTTGTCGGAAAGTAGCCCTTCCCGAACCTGGTGTTGTGTGACTTCAGGCTTCTATACTTCCTGTCTGATGACAATTGCAAGAAGAGGCACATGGTGGGAACCCTTGATGATGGATGGATGGTTTTGCCACAACAAACCGGTGCAAATATTCCTTTTCTAAATGCCTGCTACGAGGATGCTCTTGCTGAGCTAGCAGTTTTCGCTCATTTTCTCTCATTCCTGAACTTAGTTTGCTTTTGATGTTTTGTTTGTCACCACCAGTTCCAAGATGCTCTACAGCAGCTTTAGTAGTACTTGCCGACAATCTACTGATTTACGGTAGAATGGGGGAGGGGTGGTTGGGGGGTGGGGCAAAAAGCTTGGTCAGTTGGGGTTTTAAGGAGCATCTCAAGAGAAGATATAGAGGGCCAACCATCAATGATGGATAGACTAAAAGTCAACGCGTGCGAGAGAGTAAAATTAAAGGCTAAACCAATAAAGATTAGCCATGTCAACCAGTGAAGAGCAACAAGAAAGACACAAAGTGCTGCAGTAACCCAGCAGGTCAGGCAGCATCACTGGACAACATGGATAGGTGATATTTCAGGTCAGGACCCTTGTTCAAACCCTGATGCTGCCTGACCTGCTGAGTTACTCCAGCACTTTGTGTATTTTTTTAGGTAATCCCGCATCTGCAGTTCCTTGTGTCCACAGGGAACAGGAACAAATGGCCTCAGCATCCCAGGCCGGGATACCTCAGTACATCCTTTAGGAAAAGATATGGTGCAGACCTTGATCCAGCAAAGATCTTTTGATATTCATTGGATTTTTAAAGAATCTACAGGCCCTTCTGTCCAACACTTTCATGCTGACCAAGATGCTTCACCTAAATTAATCCCATTTTCCT